>NC_057801.1:294934737-294941703 GCF_018294505.1 Triticum aestivum
CGGGGCGGCGGTGCGGGCCACGCGGCAGGCCGCGATTGGACGGGGGAGCGGGGTGGACACGTCCGGTCGCCGGGCGGACATGTCCGGCGGCGCGGAAGGGATCGATCTAGAGTTTCATCCGCGAATTTCGGGGGAGGCACACATATTTATAGGTAGAGGGAGCTAGGAGAGTCCAAATGAGGAGCGGTTTTCGCCCACACGATCGTGATCGAACGACCGAGAGCATGGAGGGGAGTTAGATGGGTTTTGGGCCAGTTTGGAAGGGGTGTTGGGCTGCAAGGAGAAGGAGGCTTTACGGTTACCCGGTTAACCGTTGGAGTACCAAACGAACTCCAAATGGCACGAAACTTGACAGGCGGTCTACCGGTGCTATACCAAGGCCACTTGGCAAGACTCGGGCCATTCCGAGAAAGTTTAATACCCACTCACGAAAAGAGAGAAGAGGGGAACGTTGGAGGACATAGGAGCGCCGGATTGCAAAACGGAAAACGGGGAAAAGGCTCGGATGCACGAGACGAACACGTATGCAAAATGAAATGCACATGATGAGATGATAAAATGCAACACGCAAGCAAATGACATGGCAACGACGGCGAATAACTGGCAGACACCTGGCGCATCGGATCCGGGGCGTTACAACACTCCTCCACTAACAAGAGATCTCGTCCCGAGATCTTAGGACCGAGACGGAAGGGAAAAGGGATGAGGTGAAGCAAGAATTCCAGAGAAGAAGCAATGAATCGAGAGCACTCGAGAAAAAAGAGAGGAACGACAAGAATGACGGGAATCGAAAGCTCACGGAATCAGATAGACTATGAAACCACTCTGGTTCGAACGAGATAAGAAACGAATAAGACTGAAAGGATTTAAGCAGCACTCCGACTGAACAAGGAAAGAATAGAACAAGAACTTCACAAGATGGAAAGACATTTGACGCGATGAATATGCAATGCCTCCGGGAGAATTGAATGAAAAGAACTTAGAAGGAAAGGTTGAACGGGGTTGTTGAGAAAATTCAACAACGAAAAGAATAAGCTCGTCGTGGACTTATGGAAAACATCTCAAAAAATATGAGGTGATAACCAACCACAAACGGAAATGATTAGATAACTGGGAAGAACGAAGAAATGCAAAACCCCACTTCAAAAGAATACGGAGACTTAATTGCACTTCGAGATGAGAAGAAAAAGATACTTGAACTCCACCAACAAAATCTTGATGAACTCTTGAAGAATGAATTAAATCATGAAGAACCACCATGAAGAACTCCGGTAACAAAAGTATGATGAGATAAAATGAAGGATGAAAGAATAAGATAAAGCTTGCGATGATTTAGATGAAGGTTCCGACGAAATGGCTGAGGAAAATTTGAACTCCGGAAAAGAAAAGATGAAACACTTGGAACTAGAATTTATTCATCAAGAACAAGCTCCGAAGAAAAGGATTAATCACTTGGACGAAATAAGATTAAGATTTATTGTATGCTTATCCTTCATCAATTTAAATTGATGACAAGCAACGGATTTTTGCATACTACTTATTCTCGTTGAAAAAGGATTAAGGGAGAACATAGCACAAAACTTGAGAAAGTCTTCATGAACCACCGGTATGATTGAAAGAATGAATGGATTGAAATGATAATCAAAGAAAAAGAATTTTGAACGAACCACCGTAAGAATTCAGAAATGACTGCCGAAAGAGACTGAATCACCAGGAAGAATTAGAAGAACCAATATGCTCGAGGGGATTTAGATGCACAAGAACAAAGAGATGACGAGCTAATTACAGAACACTTGAATGAAGCACCGGGATAGATAGAGAACGATAACTGGAATGATGGCCTTCGGTGAAAAGAAACAGAAATCAACTTCTGACGTACTCCGGATAGGATAAGAAAAGAATATCTGACAATTGGAATAATTCAAGAGGATGATATGAAAACTCTTCTTCGATCTACAAATGACGACGAGAAACAACACCAAAATTATTGAGGTACTCCGGGAGAATGAAAAGCAGAGAGGTTGAGCCAATACTGAAAAGAGTTTGAAAACGATCTTGGAGATGGCATCTGACTGATGAAATTCATAGTTACGTCAAACTTCGAAAAGAATTTTAGAATATCTCCGGGAGAATTAGAAGAGTCAGATAAGATCCTGGGAAAAGAGCTGTGGGTTAGGGCCCACTGAAAAGATAACACCGTTGGCTAGGGTTATTGAACAGATAGATGATGCACCGGAACAATTGAAATATTTGAATGAGGTGAGAACCTCGAATTAATTCAAACACAGACAAATCTCCTGAGATGTCTTCCGAACTCCGGAATGAATAAACTGGCGAGAGATGAACGAGCAAGGAAAAACACTTGAGCCGAGGAAAAGAATATGATCAACACTGAAAAACATGAATTGAATCCACCGAAAAGAAAAAGAGTTGAAGAATGACGAACAAGACGAGAATTCACCCGTTGAAATGATTGAGGGAAGACTGAAGAGGTTCCGCACGAATGAGACAGATGGTCGAAAGA
This sequence comes from Triticum aestivum, assembly GCF_018294505.1. Taxonomy (NCBI): domain Eukaryota; kingdom Viridiplantae; phylum Streptophyta; class Magnoliopsida; order Poales; family Poaceae; genus Triticum; species Triticum aestivum. The sequence continues at coordinate 294,937,262 of NC_057801.1, forward strand.
GACTCAGGCTCCGGGAAGAAAAAGGGTGGGAGGGCGGGAAAACAAACGCAACTTGGAAGGAGAAATCGACGAATAACTTGGCGAGAAAAACACCGGTTGAAATCATTGAGGAGAGAGAGCAAAAACTTCGCACGAGTAGGATGGATACTCGATTATGGACTCCGGTTCTGAGAAGAAGAAGCGTGGGCGGGTGGGAAAGAAAACAACTGAGGATTGAACTCAAAGATGAAGAGGCTCGAGTCGACTTGACAAGAAATGCACCGGATGAAAAGAGCTGAGAACCAACGATCGGAAAACCAACTGCGTGATCCTAAGGAAAATTTTTGAAGGGGAAGAGGAGTAATTCAAAACACCTACGTCAAGATTCCTTACCAGAGCGACGAAGGGGCTGAGGAGTAAAAAGAATTCCTACTCTCTGATATAACTAGACTCCGAAAACAGTTTTCTTCTAGACTCAACAATGGCCAAACTACACGATCAATCAAGGGGGCTCCTAGGGTCGGTCGAGGCTCTGATACCAACTTGTCACGCCCAATATGCGACCCTATCCAAAAGGAACTCGAAGGTCCCACCAAGGATAGACCCGCATATTGAAACGCATTTGCAAGGTGGATATCATTACATCAACATTACATAATAGATGGGGATACAAACATAAGGCATACAATGCCACTCGAATACAACATCACAATACATCAGAGCATCATCCGACTACGGATGAAACACAAACAGAAACTCAAACAACATCCACCCTGCTAGCCCAGGCTGCCGACCTGGAACCTATCCCCTGATTGAAGAAGCAAAAGAAGATCTCAACGCAAACAAGCATCGCTCTCGCGTCATGAACATCGCATGAACCTGTACCTGCAACTGTTGTTGTAGTAATCTGTGAGCCATGAGGACTCAGCAATCCCATTACCATGGGTATCAAGACTAGCAAAGCTTAATAGGAAAGGAAGGGGTAAAGTGGTGAGGCTGCAGCAGCGACTAAGCATATATGGTGGCTAACATATGCAAATAAGAGCGAGAAGAGAAGCAAAGGAACGGTCGTCAACTAGTAATGATCAAGAAGTGATCCTGAACTCCTACTTACGTCAAACATAACCCAGAAACCGTGTTCACTTCCCGGACTCCGCCGAGAAGAGACCATCACGGCTACACACGCGGTTGATGCGTTTTAATTCGGATCTGGTGTCAAGTTATTTACAACCGGACATTAACAAATTCCCATCTGCCAATAACCGCAGGCACGGCTTTTGAAAGATTATACCCTGCATGGGTGTCCCAACTTAGCCCATGACAAGCTCTCGCGATCAATGAAGAAATAGACCTTCTCCCAGGAAGACCCGATCAGACTCGGAATCCCGGTTTACAAGACATTTCAACAATGGTAAAACAAGACCAGCAAAGCCGCCCGGATGTGCCGACAAATCCCGATAGGAGCTGCACATATCTCGTTCTTAGGGCACACCGGATTGTCCAAACTTCCGGTAGGCCAGCCCAAAGTTGCCCCTGGTGGCCACCGGCGGTTGACAGGTTGGACCAACACTCACAACGAGCACTGGCCCGGGGGGGATAATAATATAAAGATGACCCTCGGGATGCGCGACTCCCAAGGGAAAAAGGGCTAGGTGAGGCAAATGGTAAAACCAAGGTTGGGCCTTGCTGGAGGAGTTTTATTCAAAGCGAACTGTCAAGGGGGTCCCATAAATCACCCGACCGCGTAAGGAACGCAAAATCCGGGAACATAACACCGGTATGACGGAAACTAGGGCGGCAAGAGTGGAACAAAACACCAGGCAAAAGGCCGAGTCTTCCACCCTTTACCAAGTATATAGATGCATTAATAATATAAGAGATATTGTGATATCCCAACCAAAATCCTGTCCACCATGGAGAAATCTTCAACTTCACCTGCAACTAGCAACGCTATAAGAGGGGCTGAGCATAGCGGGAACATAGCCAAACAATGGTTTGCATAGGAAAGGTGTCAAAGGTTAGAGGTTCATGGCAATATAGGATGGCTCGATAAACAGGTAATAGGTAGCGCAGCAAAGCGATAGAACGAAGCAACTAGCATAGCAATGATAGTAGTGAGATCCAGGGTAGCGGTCATCTTGCCTGAAATTCCTCAAGGAAGAAGAACGAATCCATGAAGAAGACGAACGGATGAAGCTGAACCAAGCGTAGACGAACGAATCCTCACGATCGCAACGAAACAGGAACTATCGAAAAGAAGCACACAACATAGTAAACACACCACACATGAACAAGGCATGATGCACGAACAAGCATGATGCATGACCAATCTACATGAAGCTATTCATGGCAAGAGATGATGCAAACAAGAACAACACATCAAGGCAAGTTTAAATGAGGCCGGGAACAACATATAACAATTCCGGTAAGTCCTCATATGCAAATTTCGAAGTTGGTCCAGATCTGAATAAACCTTATGTTCAAGTTGTTAAACAGCAAGTTAAGATGCACCAATATGATCTACACAAGATTCTAGTCAAGTTACATATAAAGTTCATTTATTTCGGAGCTACGGCTTAGAAGATATGAGCAAAACAAGTTAAACATGGCATTGATGCAAAATGCACCCAAACATCAAGCAAACACTTCAAAACAAGTATGCAACATGATAATATGAAACTACATGCAATTCTAAGCAAGTTTCATATAGAGCACACTCAAAACGGAGCAACGGTTCAACACACACACATGAAACAAGTTTAAAGGACAAGCTGTCCAAAACAGCTACTAGGCATATTGCAAGCATCAAAACAATAAGCTACAGCATCCCAAAATTATAAAAAAAGGCATGGACATGATGTACAGGTAAAGCATTACAAAACATGAACACTGAGCTATCTCTAGAAATCACTAGAACATGCTCAAACACACATGGTAAGATTGCAAGTTATAACAATTTCAGACTTTGTAGAAAATAAGATCACGATGCAATGTTTAGAGCTATCAAACAACATGTTACAGGAACTTATCATGGCAAAAAAAGGCATGGCATGAATCTACTAATTGCATAGAAAAAGAGTCCCTTAGTGACCATAAGACAAAAGGATCAGAAAATATGATGGCACCCACGTAAACATAGCAAGTTATTAAACAGATTCAAACATGACAGGAACATAATTATGTAGGCATGTAGATGAGCTTGTGCAACTCACTACAAAGCAATACATGGCATGACAAGGCAACCAACAGTAAGAAGACATGTTTGTGAAGCTAATAATGGCAATAGCAAGGTCATAGGATACATGGATCACTAGCAAATCATATGGGAACAAGTGAACTTAATGTAAACAGGCTGACAGCAACATTTTCAAGCAACTTTGGAGCAAGATATGAACAAGCTACAGCAACCTATAAATGCAACCATGGGCATTGATGGATATAGGATGACATGTAGATCAAAACATATTTATAGAACATCTCCAGATTATGCATAGAATGATTAGTAGCTACATGTTTATATAGCATCACGAAATAACAGATTCAGCCTAGCAAAACAGCAACATCATGAACACTACTTAACAAGCTTGAATCACTCACCACAAGTCATTGCATGGCAAGATAAGCATAGCATCATCAAGAAGACATGTTTGTGAAACAAACCAAGTCAAAAACAAGTCCATAGCATGCAAGGATCAACTATAGCGACCTTGGCCAAATTGAATAACACGTAAACAATCTGCCAGGAAACATTTTCAAGCAGAAGTAGAGAACGAAAATGACATGCTAGGATACTCCATAATTGCAAACAAGGCCATGAATAGATAGACAATAACCTATTTTTCAAAACATCCTTACTGAAGTATCCCTAAATATGCATGGATCTCTCTGTAGCATCAAGTTTACATGGCATCAAAATAACAGCAGAATAGGGACTAAAATCAGCATTAACACGAAGCCTAGTTTGCATGCTTGTGCTAGTCACCACATTGATCACAAAAATACATGGTAAGCACCTCTGTAAAGAAGACATAGCCTAGTTCAAAACACATGAAGACATCAACCTCATAGGATGCACACATCAATCATGGCAAAAATGACAAAAGAGCTCGTTCTGATAACAGACAGCAGAAAACATTATGAAGCACTCTTACGACGATGATTCGGGCATCTAGATGACCTCAAATGAAAATGATGCAATGGAATGAAATGATGTACTCATCGAGTCGAACAATTTGACATATTACACGCACGAAACGGAGTTACGGATGCAGAGTTACAATGCAATGAACAGGGCATGAAAATTACAAAAAATCTGGGACTTGGAGAGATTTTCGGAGGGGGAAAGTCAACCTGCGGGCACGGATGCCGAGGCGGCACGGATCTCGCCGGAGAGCGTCGGGGACACCGGAGACGGGCGGATCCGGCCGGGGAGCGCCGGATCCGGGGCTGGCGGAGGGAGCTCC
>NC_057801.1:294942213-294974338 GCF_018294505.1 Triticum aestivum
GGGCGGACATGTCCGGCGGCGCGGAAGGGATGGATCTAGGGTTTCATCCGCGAATTTCGGGGGAGGCACACATATTTATAGGTAGAGGGAGTTAGGAGAATCCAAATGAGGAGCGGTTTTCGCCCACACGATCGTGATCGAACGACCGAGAGCATGGAGGGGAGTTAGATGGGTTTTGGGCCAGTTTGGAAGGGGTGTTGGGCTGCAAGGAGAAGGAGGCTTTACGGTTACCCGGTTAACCGTTGGAGTACCAAACGAACTCCAAATGGCACGAAACTTGACAGGCGGTCTACCGGTGCTATACCAAGGCCACTTGGCAAGACTCGGGCCATTCCGAGAAAGTTTAATACCCACTCACGAAAAGAGAGAAGAGGGGAACACTGGAGGACATAGGAGCGCCGGATTGCAAAGCGGAAAACAGGGAAAAGGCTCGGATGCACGAGACGAACACGTATGCAAAATGAAATGCACATGATGACATGATAAAATGCAACACGCAAGCAAATGACATGGCAACGATGGTGAATAACTGGCAGACACCTGGCGCATCGGATCCGGGGCATTACAAAACCCTTCTTGGAAATTGATGTCAAAGGGGGAGAGAGAGATCACATCAAAGCTTATCACTTAGAGAGATGCCACATGTCTATCACCTCCTCAGGGGGAGAAAGAGATCTCCAGGGGGAGAGAATACTCAAGTAGAAAGTATTTCTCAAGGATCCCAGATGCTTGGTGTTCAAGAGGAGAGATGCCACATGTCTTCTTGAGGGGAAAGACATGTTCATATGTGCTTATTTGCATTAGCTTGCATTAGCTCTGTTCATTCATATCTTTCAGCTCTGATTTTTTGTTCCCTATCTTCTCCCAGTATCCCATGCTAGATTCAGGGGGAGCAAGACATCTAAGGGAAAGAAATCATTTAAATTCATTGCATATCTTTACTCTTGGGGACATGTCTAATCCAATGTGGTACTTAGTACTCACTCTCTACATGTCATCCCAGTCTTGGTATTCTTGTGGTTTCTTCTGTTTGCTCTAGCTAGTAGATGTATCTGTGTTATCTAACCTTGTTTACGCAGGTTCATTCCATCCTAAGCCAACTCAAGACTACAAGGTAAATATATGCATCACAATCATGTGTATGAGGAATTCTTGCTGATGTACATACTGTTTACAAGAAGGACTCATGGGCATGAAGGTATTTTCTTTAATATTCTTTGCTCTGATGCATATGGCCAAGATACATGTAACACATTGCCTGTTCTATCATGGTTATGCTCTCACATGCTTCTACATTCCATGTTTACATGATTGCATACATGTAGGGGGATCCTATGCTTGTTACATGTGTTTCCAAAGCTTTACTTGCTATTCTTTATATCTTTATGTAAAGCTTTGACGTATGTTGTCATCAATTACCAAAAAGGGGGAGATTGAAAGCACAAGTGCTCCCTAGGTGGTTTTGGTAATTAATGTCAACATATCTCTTGTTGGACTAACACTTTTATCTAGTATGTTTCAGATAAGTTCAACAATGGAGTGGCATGGACTAAAGGATGTGGGAACTCCTTCAAGATGCTAAGGACAAAGGATTGGCTCAAGCTTCAAGCTCAAGACTCTTCATTTTACATTTTAGTGATCCAAGATCACATTGAGTCTATAGGAAAAGCCAATACTATCAAGAAGGGATGAAGTGTTGCTTAATGAGCCTCTTGCTTCAAGTGCTTAGTGATATGCTCCAAAACCCTCAACTACTTTCCCATTTCCACACATATGACCTAAACCAAAAGTCAAACTCGGCACCACCGATTCTTTCTATCCGGTGCCACTGAGTTCAGATGTCATAGCCACTGCCACAAACCCTAGGCAAATCGGTCTTACCGATAGGGATCTCAGTCTCACCGAGATGGGATTGCAATCTCTGTGTGTATGTCCATTACCAAAACCGGTCTCACCGAGTTTGAGTAATCGGTACTACCGAGATTACAATGCAAACTCCCTGGTTAACTCATTACCAAAATCGGTCCTACCGAGTTTGTGTAATCGGTCCAACCGAGTTTACCTGACCAACTCTCTGGAAAACTTATTACCAAAATCGGTCTCACCGAGTTTGTTTAATTGGTATCACCGAGATTACGTTATGCCCTAACCCTAACCATATCGGTCCTACCGAGTTGCATGTCGGTCCCATCGAAAATCCTAACAGTCACTAGATTTACTAAATTGGTCTGACCGAGTTTGTTGATTCGGTCCCACCGAGTTTGGTAGATTGTGTGTAACGGTTAGATTTTGTGTGGAGGCTATATATACCCCTCCACCTCCTCTTCATTCGTGGAGAGAGCCATCAGACTGAACCTACACTTCCAGCATACATTTTCTGAGAGAGAACTACCTACTCGTGTGTTGAGGCCAGGATATTCCATTCCTACCATATGAATCTTGATCTCTAGCCTTCCCCAAGTTGCTTTCCACTCAAATCTTCTTTCCACCAGATCCAAATCCCATGAGAGAGAGTTGAGTGTTGGGGAGACTATCATTTGAAGCACAAGAGCAAGGAGTTCATCATCAACGCACCATTTGTTACTTCTTGGAGAGTGGTGTCTCCTAGATTGGCTAGGTGTCACTTGGGAGCCTCCGACAAGATTGTGGAGTTGAACTAAGGAGTTTGTAAGGGCAAGGAGATCGCCTACTTCGTGAAGATCTACCGCTAGTGAGGCAAGTCCTTCGTGGGCGACGGCCATGGTGGGATAGACAAGGTTGCTTCTTCGTGGACCCTTCGTGGGTGGAGCCCTCCATGGACTCGCGCAACCGTTACCCTTCGTGGGTTGAAGTCTCCATCAACGTGGATGTACGATAGCACTACCTATCGGAACCACGCCAAAAACATCCGTGTCTCCAATTGTGTTTGAATCCTCCAAAACCCTTTCCTTTACATTCTTGCAAGTTGCATGCTTTACTTTCCGCTGCTCATATACTCTTTCCATGCTTGCTTGATATGTATTGTGAATGTTAAACTTGTGCCTAAACTCCACTTAAACTTAAAGATATTAAAAATTGCAACTTTGGTACTTAGTGTCTAATCACCCCCCCCCCCTCTAGACACCTCTTCTCAAGGTCCTACAGTTGATCACTATGAAGAACTTGAAAGACGACCAAACTACTATTTTGCCCTCAACTACGAGGGGAGGTAAGGAACTGCCATCTAGCTCTGCACTAGATTCTCCTTCCGTTATTAGTAGGCTTGCGACACCTAAACCTGCTACTGCTATGAATTCTGATATGTCGCATGTTATTGATGATGCCACTTCTGCTATGCATGATGAAACTACTTCTGTACGTGATAGTACTTTGCCATTAGGTGAATTTCTTGATGAACAACTTGCTAGAGTTAGGGGGAATGAAAATATTGAAGAACCTATTATTGATGATAGTGATGATGAAGGTTCTCCCAATGATTATGTATTGCCTGTTGTTCCTAAGGGTTATGTTATGAATGAAGAAGCTGCTAGGGAAATCATTGCTTGCAATGATAGATATGATCTTAAGAAATTATTAGCTAAATGGAAGTAGCAGTCTCTTAATGCTAGAATGAAACCTGACCCTGCTTTTGCTACTTCACCTATCGGTGTTACTGATAAGGACTATGAATTCTCTGTTGATCCTGAAATTATTACTTTAGTTGAATCTGATCCTTTTGATGGCCTTGAATCTGAAATTGTTGTGGCACATCTTACCAATTTGAATGATATAGCCACCCTGTTCAAATGATGAGAAGTCTCGCTATTTTTATATCCTTAAGATATTTCCGTTCTCATTAAAGGGTGATGCTAAGACTTGGTATAATTCTCTTGCTCCTGGTTGTGTGCGTAGTCCCCAGGATATGATTTATTACTTCTCTGCTAAATATTTCCCTGCTCATAAGAAACAAGCTGCCTTGCGGGGAATATATAATTTTGTGCAAATCAAAGAAGATTGTCTCCCACAATCTTGGGGGAGGCTTCTCCGGTTACTTAATGCTTTGCCTGATCATCCTCTTAAAAAAATGAAATACTTGATATCTTTTATAATGGACTAACCTATGCTTCCAAGGACTACTTGGATAGTTGTGTTGGTTGTGTTTTCAGGGAAAGAACAGTCGACAAAGCTGAAATATTACTGAATAATATGTTGACTAATGAAAATAATTGGACTCCTCCCGAGCCAATTCCTGAAGTAATTCATGAACCAATTGAGACAACTCCTGAGCCTATTCCTAAACCCACTCTGAAGAAGAGAGGTGTTTTATTTCTCAGTCCTGAAGATATGCAAGAGGCAAAGAAAGCAATGAAAGAAAAATGTATTAAAGCTGAAGATGTTAAGAATTTACCTCCTATTGAAGAAATACATGGTCTTAATATACCGCCTGAAGAACCACATTGTCTTGATAACCCGACACAGGTAGTAAAGGTAAATTCTCTCTATAGATACGATAAAGTTGAAATACCCTCTACTAAATTTCATAGCCCATGCTTAGATGAATTTGATGACTTTATGGCTAGACAAGAAAGTTTTAATGCTTATGTTGGTAGAGAGTTAAAGAATAATGTGTTGGAAATATGCCCTAGAGGCAATAATAAAAGTATTATTATATTTCAATGTTCATGATAAATGTCTTTTATTCATGCTATAACTGTATTATCCGGAAATCGTAATACATGTGTGAATACTTAGACCACAATATGTCCCTGGTGAGCCTCTAGTTGACTAGCTCGTTGTGATCAACAGATAGTCATGGTTTCCTGACTATGGACATTGGATGTTGTTGATAACGGGATCACATCATTAGGAGAATGATGTGATGGACAAGACCCAATCCTAAGCATAGCATAAAAGATCGTGTAGTTCGTTTTGCTAGAGCTTTGCCAATGTCAAGTATCTCTTCCTTCGACCATGAGATCGTGTAACTCCCGGATATCGTAAGAGTGCCTTGGGTGTATCAAACGTCACAACGTAACTGGGTGACTATAAAGGTGCATTACAGGTATCTCCGAAAGTATCTGTTGGGTTGACACGGATCGAGACTGGGATTTGTCACTCCGTATGACGGAGAGGTATCTCTGGGCCCACTCGGTAATGCATCATCATAATGAGCTCAATGTGACCAAGGTGTTGGACACGGGATCATGCATTACGGTACGAGTAAAGTGACTTGCCGGTAACGAGACTGAACAAGGTATTGGGATACCGACAATCGAGTCTCAGGCAAGTAACATACCGATTGACAAAGGGAATTGCATACAGGGTTTGATCGAATCCTCGACATCGTGGTTCATCTGATGACAACATCGAGGAGCATGTGGGAGCCATCATGGGTATCCAGATCCCGCTGTTGGTTATTGACCTGAGAGCGTCTAGGTCATGTCTGCATGTCTCCCGAACCCGTAGGGTCTACACACTTAAGGTTCGGTGACGCTAGGATTATTAGGAAGACTAGTATGTGACTACCGAATGTTGTTCGGAGTCCCGGATGGGATCCTGGACGTCATGAGGAGCTCCGGAAGGGTCCGGAGGTAAAGATTTATATATGGGAAGTTGTCAAACGGACACCGGGAAGTTTCGGGGTCATACCGGTATTGTACCGGGGCCACCGGAAGGGTTCTGGGGGTCCACCGGGAGGGGCCACCCCTCCCGGGGGGCCACATGGGCTGCGTGGGGCAGGGAGCCAGCCCCTGGTGGGCTGGCCGCACCCCTCCCTTGGGCCCTTGCGCCTAGGGTTGAGGGGGGAACCCTAGAGGGGGCGCCCCCTTGGCTTGGGGGGCAAGCCACCCTCTCCCCCTCTCCCCTTGGCTGCCGCACCCCCCTAGATGGGTTCTAGGGGGCCGGCCCCCTTCTCCCTTCCCCCTATAAATAGAGGGGTGAGGGGGAGGGCAGCCGCACCACCCTCCAAGGCGCAGCCCTCCCCTCCCCAACACCTCTCCTCCTCCGTTGTGTGCTTGGCGAAGCCCTGTCGGAGTACTGCCTCTCCACCATCACCACGTCGCCGTGCTGCCGGTGGAGCTGTCTTCCTCAACCTCTCCTTCCCCCTTGCTGGATCAAGAAGGAGGAGACGTCTCCCGTCCCGTACGTGTGTTGAACGCGGAGGTGCTGTCCGTTCAGCACTTGGTCATCGGTGATTCGAATCACGTTCGAGTACGACTCCATCATCACCTTGCAAGCTTCCGCACGTGATCTACAAGTGGTATGTAGATGCAAACTCACTCCCTCGACTCGTTGCTTAGATGAACTCATAGATGGATCTTGGTGAAACCGTAGGAAAAATTTTAATTTTCTGCAACGTTCCCCAACAGTGGTATCAGAGCTAGGTCTATGCGTAGTTCTCTTTGCACGAGTAGAACACAATTTTGTTGTGGGCGTGGATTTGGTCATCTTACTTGCCTCTACTAGTCTTTTCTTGCTCAACGGTATTGTGGGATGAAGCGGCCCGGACCAAACTTACACGTACGCTTACGTGAGACCGGTTCCACCGACTGACATGCACTAGTTGCATAAGGTGGCTGGCGGGTGTCTGTCTCTCCCACTTTAGTTGGAGCGGAATCGATGAACAGGGCCCTTATGAAGGGTAAATAGAAGTTGACAAAATCACGTTGTGGTGATTCGTAGGTAAGAAAACGTTCTTGCTAGAACCCAATTGCAGCCACGTAAAAGATGCAACAACAATTAGAGGACGTCTAACTTGTTTTTGCAGCGATTGATCATGTGATGTGATATGGCCAGAAGTTGTGATGGATGATGAATTGTGATGTATGAGATCATGTTCTTTGTAATAGGAATCACGACTTGCATGTCGATGAGTATGACAACCGGCAGGAGCCATAGGAGTTGTCTTTATTTTTTGTATGACCTGCGTGTCATTGAATAACGTCATGTAAACTACTTTACTTTATTGCTAAACGTTAGTCATAGAAGTAGAAGTAGTCGTTGGCGTGACAACTTCATGAAGACACGATGATGGAGATCATGATGATGGAGATCATGGTGTCAAGCCGGTGACAAGATGATCATGGAGCCCCGAAGATGAAGATCAATGGAGCTATATGATATTGGCCATATCATGTCACAACTATATAATTGCATGTGATGTTTATTATGTTTATGCATCTTGTTTACTTAGGACGACGGTAGTAAATAAGATGATCCCTTACAAAAAATTTCAAGAAGTGTTCTCCCCTAACTGTGCACCGTTGCTACAGTTCGTCGCTTCTAAGCACCACGTGATGATCGGGTGTGATGGATTCTTACGTTCACATACAACGGGTGTAAGACAGTTTTACACAGCGAAAACACTTAGGGTTAACTTGACGAGCCTAGCATGTGCAGACATGGCCTCGGAACACGGAGACCGAAAGGTCGAACACGAGTCGTATGGAAGATACGATCAACATGAGAATGTTCACCGACGATGACTAGTCCGTCTCACGTGATGATCGGACACGGCCTAGTCGACTCGGATCGTGTAACACTTAGATGACTAAAGGGATGTCTAATCTGAGTGGGAGTTCATAATTTGATTAGAACTTTATTATCATGAACTTAGTCTAAAACCTTTGCAAATATGTCTTGTAGATCAATGGCCAACGCTAATGTCAACATGAACTTCAACCCGTTCCTAGAGAAAACCAAGCTGAAAGATGATGGCAGCAACTATACGGACTGGGTCCGGAACCTGAGGATCATCCTCATAGATGCCAGGAAACAATATGTCCTAGAAGGACCGCTAGGTGACGCTCCCGTCCCAGAGAACCAAGACATTATGAATGCTTGGCAGTCTCGTGCTGATGATTACTCCCTCGTTCAGTGCGGCATGCTTTACAGCTTAGAACCGGGGCTCCAAAAGCGTTTTGAGCACCACGGAGCATATGAGATGTTCGAAGAGCTGAAACTAGTTTTTCAAGCTCATGCCCGGGTCGAGAGATATGATGTCTCCGACAAGTTCTACAGTTGTAAGATGGAGGAAAACAGTTCTGTCAGTGAGCACATCCTGAAGATGTCTGGGTTGCACAACCGTATGACCCAGCTGAACATTAACCTCCCAGATGAGGCGGTCATTGACAGAATCCTCCAGTCGCTCCCACCAAGCTACAAGAGCTTTGTGATGAACTACAACATGCAGGGGATGGAAAAGACCATTCCTGAAGTGTTCTCGATGCTGAAGTCAGCAGAGGCTGAAATCAAGAAAGAACATCAAGTGTTGATGGTCAATAAGACCACTAAGTTCAAGAAGGGCAAGGGTAAGAAGAACTTCAAGAAGGACGGCAAAGATGTTGCCGCGCCTGGTAAGCCAGTTACCGGGAAGAAGTCAAAGAATGGACCCAAGCCTGAGACTAAGTGCTTTTATTGCAAGGGGAAGGGTCACTGGAAGCGGAACTGCCCCAAATACTTAGCAGATAAGAAGGCCGGCAACACCAAAGGTATATTTGATATACATGTGATTGATGTGTACCTTACAAGTACTCGTAGTAACTCCTGGGTATTTGATACCGATGTCGTTGCTCATATTTGTAACTCACAGCAGGAGCTGCGGAATAAACGAAGACTGGCGAAGGACGAGGTGACTATGCGCGTCGGGAATGGTTCCAGAGTCGATGTGATCGTCGTCGGCACGCTGCCTCTACATTTACCTACGGGATTAGTTTTGAACCTTAATAATTGTTATTTAGTGCCAAGTTTGAGCATGAACATTGTATCTGGATCTCGTTTAATACGAGATGGCTACTCATTTAAGTCTGAGAATAATGGTTGTTCGATTTATATGAGAGATATGTTTTATGGTCATGCTCCGATGGTCAATGGTTTATTCTTAATGAATCTCGAGCGTAATATTACACATGTTCATAGTGTAGATGCCAAAAGATTTAAAGTTGATAACGATAGTCCCACATACTTGTGGCACTGCCGCCTTGGTCACATTGGTGTCAAGCGCATGAAGAAGCTCCATGCCGATGGACTTTTAGAGTCTCTTGATTATGAATCGTTTGACACGTGCGAACCATGCCTCTTGGGAAAAATGACCAAGACTCCGTTCTCCGGAACAATGGAGCGAGCAACCAACTTGTTGGAAATCATACATACCGATGTGTGCGGTCCAATGAGCGTTGAGGCTCGCGGAGGATATCGTTATGTTCTCACTCTCACTGATGACTTGAGTAGATATGGGTATGTCTACTTAATGAAACACAAGTCTGAGACCTTTGAAAAGTTCAAGGAATTTCAGAATGAGGTAGAGAATCAACGTGACCGAAAGATAAAATTCTTACGATCAGATCGTGGAGGAGAATACTTAAGTCACGAATTTGGTACACACTTAAGGAAATGTGGAATCGTTTCACAACTCACGCCGCCTGGAACACCTCAGCGAAACGGTGTGTCCGAACGTCGTAATCGCACCCTATTGGATATGGTGCGGTCTATGATGTCTCTTACTGATTTATCGCTATCATTTTGGGGATACGCTCTAGAGACAGCTACATTCACTTTAAATAGGGCACCGTCTAAATCCGTTGAGACGACACCGTATGAATTATGGTTTGGAAAGAAACCTAAGCTGTCGTTTCTAAAAGTTTGGGGATGCGATGCTTATGTCAAGAAACTTCAACCTGAAAAGCTCGAACCCAAGTCGGAAAAATGCGTATTCATAGGATACCCTAAGGAAACTGTCGGGTATACCTTCTACTTAAGATCCGAAGGCAAGATCTTTGTTGCCAAGAACGGATGCTTTCTGGAAAAAGAGTTTCTCTCGAAAGAAGTAAGTGGGAGGAAAGTAGAACTCGATGAAGTACTACCTCTTGAACGGGAAAGTGGCGCAGCACAGGAAACCGTTCCTGTGATGCCCACACCAACTGAAGAGGAAAACAATGATGATGATCAAGGTACTTCGGATCAAGTTACTGCTGAACTTCGTAGGTCCACAAGGACACGTTCCGCACCAGAGTGGTACGGCAACCCTGTCCTGGAAATCATGTTGTTAGACAACAATGAACCTTCGAACTATGAAGAAGCGATGGCGGGCCCGGATTCCAACAAATGGCTTGAAGCCATGAAATACGAGATAGAATCCATGTATGAAAACAAAGTATGGACTTTGACAGACTTGCCCGATGATCGGCGAGCGATAGAAAACAAATGGATTTTTAAGAAGAAGACGGACGCGGATGAAATGTTACCATCTATAAGGCTCGACTTGTCGCTAAGGGTTATCGACAAGTTCAAGGGATTGACTACGACGAGACTTTCTCTCCCGTAGCGAAGCTGAAGTCCGTCCGAATCATGTTAGCAATTGCCGCATACTATGATTATGAGATATGGCAGATGGACGTCAAAACGGCATTCCTTAACGGGCATCTTAAGGAAGAGTTGTATATGATGCAGCCGGAAGGTTTTGTCGATCCTCGGAACGCTAACAAAGTATGCAAGCTCCAGCGATCCATTTATGGACTGGTGCAAGCATCTCGGAGTTGGAACATTTGCTTTGATGAGATGATCAAAGTGTTTGGGTTTATGCAGACTTATGGAGAAGCCTGCGTTTACAAGAAAGTGAGTGGGAGCTCTGTAGCATTTCTCATATTATATGTAGATGACATACTCTTGATGGGAAATAATATAGAATTTCTGGACAGCATTAAGGCCTACTTGAATAAGTGTTTTTCAATGAAGGACCTTGGAGAAGCTGCTTACATATTAGGCATCAAGATCTATAGAGATAGATCGAGACGCCTCATAGGTCTTTCACAAAGCACATACCTTGATAAGATTTTGAAGAGGTTCAAAATGGATCAGTCCAAGAAGGGGTTCTTGCCTATGTTACAAGGTGTGAGACTGAGCTCGGCTCAGTCACCGACCACGGCAAAAGATAAAGAAGAGATGAGTGTCATCCCCTATGCTTCAGCCATAGGATCTATTATGTATGCCATGCTGTGTACCAGACCCGATGTAAACCTTGCCGTAAGTTTGGTAGCAAGATACCAAAGTAATCCCGGCAAGGAACACTGGACAGCGGTCAAGAATATCCTGAAGTACCTGAAAAGGACAAAGGACATGTTTCTCGTTTATGGAGGAGACGAAGAGCTCGTCGTAAAGGGTTACGTCGACGCTAGCTTTGACTCAGATCTAGATGACTCTAAGTCACAAACCGGATACGTGTATATATTGAATGGTGGAGCAGTAAGCTGGTGCAGCTGCAAGCAGAGCGTCGTGGCGGGATCTACGTGTGAAGCGGAGTACATGGCAGCCTCGGAGGCAGCGCATGAAGCGATTTGGGTGAAGGAGTTCATCACCGACCTAGGAGTCATACCCAATGCGTCGGGGCCGATCAAACTCTTCTGTGACAACACTGGAGCTATTGCCCTCGCCAAGGAGCCCAGGTTTCACAAGAAGACCAGGCACATCAAGCGTCGTTTCAACTCCATCCGTGAAAATGTTCAAGATGGAGACATAGAGATTTGCAAAGTGCACACGGATCTGAATGTCGCAGATCCGCTGACTAAACCTCTCTCACGTGCAAAACATGATCAACACCAGAACTCTATGGGTGTTCGATTCATCACAATGTAACTAGATTGGTGACTCTAGTGCAAGTGGGAGACTGTTGGAAATATGCCCTAGAGGCAATAATAAAAGTATTATTATATTTCAATGTTCATGATAAATGTCTTTTATTCATGCTATAACTGTATTATCCGGAAATCGTAATACACGTGTGAATACTTAGACCACAATATGTCCCTGGTGAGCCTCTAGTTAACTAGCTCGTTGTGATCAACAGATAGTCATGGTTTCCTGACTATGGACATTGGATGTCGTTGATAACGGGATCACATCATTAGGAGAATGATGTGATGGACAAGACCCAATCCTAAGCATAGCATAAAAGATCGTGTAGTTTGTTTTGCTAGAGCTTTGCCAATGTCAAGTATCTCTTCCTTCGACCATGAGATCGTGTAACTCCCGGTTATCGTAAGAGTGCCTTGGGTGTATCAAACGTCACAACGTAACTGGGTGACTATAAAGGTGCATTACAGGTATCTCCGAAAGTATCTATTGGGTTGACACGGATCGAGACTGGGATTTGTCACTCCGTATGACGGAGAGGTATCTCTGGGCCCACTCGGTAATGCATCATCATAATGAGCTCAATGTGACCAAGGTGTTGGACACGGGATCATGCATTACGGTACGAGTAAAGTGACTTGCCGGTAACGAGACTGAACAAGGTATTGGGATACCGACGATCGAGTCTCGGGCAAGTAATGTACCGATTGACAAAGGGAATTGCATACAGGGTTTGATCGAATCCTCGACATCGTGGTTCATCCGATGAAAACATCGAGGAGCATGTGGGAGCCATCATGGGTATCCAGATCCCGCTGTTGGTTATTGACCTGAGAGCGTCTAGGTCATGTCTGCATGTCTCCCGAACCCGTAGGGTCTACACACTTAAGGTTCGGTGACGCTAGGGTTATTAGGAAGACTAGTATGTGACTACCGAATGTTGTTCGGAGTCCCGGATGGGATCCTGGACGTCATGAGGAGCTCCGGAAGGGTCCGGAGGTAAAGACTTATATATGGGAAGTTGTCAAACGGACACCGGGAAGTTTCGGGGTCATACCGGTATTGTACCGGGGCCACCGGAAGGGTTCCGGGGGTCCACCGGGAGGGGCCACCCCTCCCGGGGGGGCACATGGGCTGCGTGGGGCAGGGAGCCAGCCCCTGGTGGGCTGGCCGCACCCCCTCCCTTGGGCCCTTTCGCCTAGGGTTGAGGGGGGAACCCTAGAGGGGGCGCCCCCTTGGCTTGGGGGGCAAGCCACCCTCTCCCCCTCTCCCCTTGGCCGCCGCACCCCCCTAGATGGGTTCTAGGGGGCCGGCCCCCTTATCCCTTCCCCCTATAAATAGAGGGGTGAGGGGAGGGCAGCCGCACCACCCTCCAAGGCGCAGCCCTCCCCTCCCCAACACCTCTCCTCCTCCGTTGTGTGCTTGGCGAAGCCCTGTCGGAGTACTGCCTCTCCACCATCACCACGCCGTCGTGCTGCCGGTGGAGCTGTCTTCCTCAACCTCTCCTTCCCCCTTGCTAGATCAAGAAGGAGGAGACGTCTCCTGTCCCGTACGTGTGTTGAACGCGTTGGTGTTGTCCGTTCAGCACTTGGTCATCGGTGATTCGAATCACGTTCGAGTACGACTCCATCATCACCTTGCAAGCTTCCGCACGCGATCTACAA
Organism: Triticum aestivum; assembly: GCF_018294505.1. Taxonomy (NCBI): domain Eukaryota; kingdom Viridiplantae; phylum Streptophyta; class Magnoliopsida; order Poales; family Poaceae; genus Triticum; species Triticum aestivum. Next base: position 294,955,461 of record NC_057801.1, read on the forward strand.
GTGGTATGTAGATGCAAACTCACTCCCTCGACTCGTTGCTTAGATGAACTCATAGATGGATCTTGGTGAAACCGTAGGAAAATTTTTAATTTTCTGCAACGTTCCCCAACATAATGCTTTCGAGATAGGACGTGTAAGCGATAATCTGGCTAGAGTTAAAGATGAACTTCACCTCATTAGCAAATATGCTTCTATGGTTGCTACCCAAGCTGAGCAAGTACTTAAAGCTCAAAATGATTTGCTTGATGAATTGAATAATAAAAATGACTTTGCTGTTAGAGTGGCTACTAGAACTGGTAGAATGACTCAGGAACCTTTGTATCCTAAAGTCCACCTTAAGAGAATCGAGCAAGATTCTCAAAGAAATAATTTAGAGTTACCTAGTTCTTCTAAAAAGAAGAAGAAGAAAAACGATAGGACTTTGCATGCTTCTAGTGAACCTACTATAGACACACCTGAGAATCCCAATGATATTTCTATTTCTGATGCTGAAACACAACAGGTGATGAACATGAACCTAGTGATAATGTTAATAAAAATGTTCATGTTGATGCTCAACCTAGCAAAAACAATGAAGTAGAGATTGAACCTGCTGTTGATCTTGATAACCCACAATCAAAGAATCAACGTTATGATAAGAGAGATTTTATTCCTAGGAAGCACGGTAAAGAAAGAGAACCATGGGTTCAGAAACCCATTGTCGGTGTCAAAACCGGCGGATCTCGGGTAGGGGGTCCCGAACTGTGCGTCTAGGAGGATGGTAACATGAGACAAGGGACACGATGTTTTACCCAGGTTCGGGCCCTCTTGATGGAGGTAAAACCCTACATCCTGCTTGATTAATATTGATGATGTGTGTTACAAGAGTAGATCCACCACGAGATCAAGGAGGCTAAACCCTAGAAGCTAGCCTATGGTATGATTGTTGTTCGTCTTACGGACTAAAGCCATCCGGTTTATATAGACACCGGAGAGGGCTAGGGTTACACAGAGTTGGTTACAATGGTAGGAGATCTACATATCCATATCGCCAAGCTTGCCTTCCACGCCAAGGAAAGTCCCACCCGGACACGGGACGAAGTCTTCAATCTTGTATCTTCATAGTCTTGGAGTCCGGCCGATGATGGTAGTTCGGCTATCCGAACACCCCCTAGTCCAGGACTCCCTCAGTAGCCCCCGAACCAGGCTTCAATGACGACGAGTCCGGCGCGTATGTTGTCTTCGGCGTTTGCAAGGCGGGTTCTCCTTCACGCTCCAGGTGTTTGACGGATAGTGTCCGGTTGCTTCATAAATGTTGTGCTCCTTGGCTTCCACGTCCAATAATGGCTTCCTCCACGTGTTGTACGAATGCGAAAAGCCAGGGTATTCTTACGTTTTACACCCTAGCTGCGCGAATAAGCTGCCTATAAGAGAGGCGAGGATCCAGATCCAAATCACACCATCCTCCTTCCGCAAGTACTCATCGAGGCGCATCTGCCAAAAAATACATTCCAACATGGACAGTCGACACGGCCCCTCTTCTCGCGCTCCCAGTCCTCAGCCAGGAGATTGGAGGAGATGCTCAGTCCCGCATAGCGAGTTAGTGACGCTCCAAGCAGAGGGATACCTTCCCCCGGCCTTTATGGTTCTGGTTCGAGCCGGACTGGCCACCTACAAGGGTGGGAAGCAGGCGAAGAGCATCCCCAATCCCTCCAAAGGAGAGCGGGTATGCTTCATCCCCTACTTAATAAGGGGACTCGGATTTCCTATACATCCGTTTCTCCGGGGGCTCCTGGAGTTCTATGGACTCCAACTTCACCACCTCACGCCTGCCTCCATTTTGCACATCGCGGGCTTTGTAGCTCTTTGCGAGCTGTTCTTGGGCATCGAGCCCCATTTTGCGCTATGAAAGAGGTTGTTTTGCCTCGTACCCCGTTCTCACGGGGGGTCGATATATCAAGTGGGCGGAGCCGAAATATGGTGCATCGCCGGGACCGGATATCTATCCGGAACCCTGAAGAAGGCGTCCGAAGACTGGCCTTCGGAGTGGTTCTATATGGAAGATGCCCCGCTGCCGGATCCAGTTCGGATCGGCCTCCCGGAGTTTAGCAACGCTCCTCTGAAGAAACGCCTGAGTTGGCGCCCGCGGAGCCCTCAACGGGAAGATGATAGGAGCGTCCACTATCTGATGGGCCGGATACGGCTACTAGCCCATTCCGGATTAACCATGATTGGAGTCATGGCCACATGCATTATGCGAGGGGTGCAGTCACTCCAATATAGGGGCCACCCTATGTGGGATTTTAACGGGGAGGATGACGCCTCCCGTCATGGCCACACGGGGCCGGGATCGGCCGCCGATCTGGTGAAGATCCTGTCCGGCTTGTACAAGGGGGAGAAGGAGGACTTCCTCCACACGAATCCATTGAATGGATTCTCCATGAATAACCCTCGAAGCTGGGTAAGCGGACGCTTATATATCTGATCCATGCTTTCAAAGGTAAGTGTCTAACTTTATGATTTCGACGCAGGAAATACGCCGGGATGTGGCGGGCATAGAAAGCCCAACTCCACAACCCGAGGATCCGAGAAGATCCCTTGATCCGGCCTCCGAGGAGGATCCAAACATAAAGGTGGATTTGATTGACGAGGTGTTCCACCAGCTGAGCATAGACAATGCTTTAGTCGCCATTATGGCTGACTACCCCGGTTTATGTCCGGCTTCCCAGGTGAGTACGACCAAAGTCCTGACACCGTTACTTTTTTAATGCTTATTTCTGACCACCGTGTACCAATGGTGCTTGGCAGGAGGTGCCTTTACGGCGGGAAGCCGAGCCTGCGGCGACTGATCAAACGAGGTCAGTGCGGCCTAGCAGGCGGAAGAGGAGTGCGGCGCGAATCGAAACGTCACCGCAAAGGTATGGTGCACCATTGTCTTTTAAGGGAGAGACTCCTGGGAGGCATATTAATGCTCACGATTCTTCCAGGAGAAAGAGCGCTCGCCAGACTGAGTCCGGAGAGGGTGCCCACCAAGCCTCCGCCAACCAGGCTCCAATGCCTGGTCCGGAGGGGGAGGCGAGCGCAAGGCGCGAGCCGGATGCTCCTCCAACGGAGGATGCCGACAAGTTGTCCGCCACCAGGTCTGAGGTGGAGAGCGCCATGAATCACAGGCGCCGTCGGACAGTTCTTCGTGACGCGTGTTTCTCCCCTGAGGCGTTAAATGCCTTTAATGCGGGAGACGCGCACCTCCGTGCTGCTCAAGATGGTTTAACCAGAGCCACGGAGCAGTATGTAAAGGACATACGGGTAAGGAATTTTAATAGGTATATATGCCAGTAGCCCCCAAGACTTAAAATAGTTAAACTAACTGATTTAAGGATCATTTGTTATGCAGGATCTTACTGAGAAGAATACCCACCTGTCTCGGGAGCTTCAAGAATGCAAGGCCCAACTTGAGGCCGCACTAGCCGCTGCCGGGGGAGCCACGGAGACCCCCTCTAGTAATTCATATTTTGAAAAAAGAAGTAGTTTATGAAGTGCGGCGTGTGTGTATAGTCTGACAATAATATTGCAGAGGGTGCCGGACTAGATCCGGACAAGCAACAGCTGCTGCGCCAGTTGAAGGCTAGCGAGAGGGTGCTTATGAGGGTGCAGCAGGAGAGGAACAAACTCCAAGATGCCAACACCCAGCTGGGCGAAGAACTAAAAGATGTTCGGGTCCAGCTGTCTAACTCCGTAAAGGAGAATCGGCGGCTTCGTCGCGGCATTTATAGTAAGTGCTTGAGCAAACTCTTTTGAAAAGAAGAGTTCGGCGAGGAAGTCGATTGACAGAAATGTGTCTGTAGGTGTGCTCACGGGTCGTCCGACGGAAGAGATGCCTGGTTCCATGGGAGACCCTCTTCCCGAGCTGCTGCAACTGCACGAACGTGTTCGGCAGGCGATGAGCGGCGTCGTTCAGGCCTTATGGCCTTCCTTCTCCCCGCCTGAGGGCCTTGGAGGGCTTGCTGAGAAGCTTCAAGGAGTACGGCGACGTCTCCGTCTGTGGAAGATGTCGGCCTACCGTCAAGGCGCCAGGGAGGCCTGGGCCATGGTGAAGACGCGGTACCCGAAGGCTGACCCAAACCACATGGCCGAGGTCGGACCTATGGGGCCCGATGGGAAGGAGATCCCTGTGAGCTTAATGTACGGCCAAGTAGAGTTGGCCGCGAAATATTCCCAACAGGACTGTAAATTAGACAGCCTGTTAGATGGGATTGAAGAGGAGTACAATCAGTCTGTTTGACGATGTAATTTTAAAATGACATGTAAAATGCCTTCTAGCCGGATTGTAGATCGTTTGCCTTTGCGGACCTTTTCGCTTCAACCTCGGGACCCAATAGTCCGGAGTGTGTCCGAATACCCTTACGGTTATAAAAGAACCGGGGCATGCATGGAGACAAGGCGTAGGGGTCATAATTGCTTTACCAGACAAGTGCCCAACTAGCTATGTTATATTACATGGTTAGTAAGAAACATCTTCCAGGGAGAATAGTTCCGTTAAGGGTTCCTTTCCCTGGGAGGCATGCCCTAAAGTGCATGTCCGGACTGCAAAAATAGCAGAAAAAGCATCTGGGGGCAGATAAATAAGTAAGTAATAAATCATCTCTCAGGTCACCGACCGAATATTCCCTTAAGAACGCTAGCCTTCGGCTTCCCCAGTCTGAGGTACACATCCGGCTGGCCCGGCAGTAACAATCGCAGAGATGCTCCCTTTACCTCCTAGCCGAACAATCAGGAACGTAGGGATAAGCACAGGAGCCAGGCAACCCGGCTTGGCCAAAACTTAAGTCATATCGATGCATATAATGGTGATCAAAAGGTACATGCGGAAGTGTGACACATGTGGTGGGCATGAAGCCCATATAAATAAGCTTCTGTTAAAGAAGCCCCCAGGTATAAGAGTGCGAGTAGCACATCGAGTGAGTGCGAACAAAGCGCAGATTAGCCCTCAAGAGGTTTGTACTGAAAGAGGGAGGAAAAAGGAGGGAAAACAAAGACAGCGAAAAAACATGAAAGGTGGACGGAGGAAGGAGACGAACCCTGAGTCCAGCGCTAGGCGTAAAATCTTCGGAGACGGGCTGCATTCCATGGGTTTGGCTCGAGTCGGTTGTCAGATGCGTTGCATAGACGGTATGCACCACCGGTAAGGACTTGGTCGATGATGAAGGGACCTTCCCATTTTGGCTTAAGTTTGTCCTTTTTCTTGTCCGGCAGGCGTAGAACTAGCTCGCCAACATTGTAAGTTTTGGCCCGTACTTTTCTGCTTTGATATCTTCGAGCCTGCTGTTGATAGAATGTGAAACGGGATTTTGCCACGTAGCGCTCCTCCTCTAAAGCGTCCAAACTATCCTGCCGATCCAACTCGGCTTCTCTTTCCTTGTACATGCGCACGCGAGGTGAGTCATGAATTATATCGCAGGGCAAAACTGCCTCAGCGCCGTATACCATAAAAAATGGCGTGAATCCGGTTGTGCGGTTTGGCATGGTCCGCAGCCCCCAGAGTACGGAGTCGAGCTCCTCTACCCAGTGCGTGTTAGATTCTGTGAGGGAGCGCACTAATCTGGGTTTGATGCCGCTCATGATTAGACCATTTGCTCATTCCACTTGACCATTAGTTTGAGGGTGGTAGACTGAAGCGTAGTCGAGCTTGATGCCCATGTTTTTGCACCACAGTTTAACCTCGTCGGCCGTGAAATTCGTGCCGTTATCAGTGATGATGCTGTGGGGGACGCCAAAACGGTGTACTACCCCGGATATGAAGTCTATCACAGGTCCGGATTCTGCCGTTTTAACCGGCTTGGCCTCTATCCATTTGGTGAATTTGTCCACCATGACCAATAAGTATTTGTGCTTGTGGGTTCCCCCTTTAAGGGGTCCAACCATGTCAAGCCCCCAGACCGTGAACAGCCAAGTAATGGGCATAGTTTTGAGGGCGGTGGGTGGCATGTGGCTCTGATTAGCAAAGAGCTGGCAACCGACGCATCGTTGGACTAAGTCCTGAGCATCTGCCCGGGCGGTCGGCTAATAAAATCATGTACGGAAGGCCTTGCCTACAAGGGCCCGGGCGGCGGCGTGGTGCCCGCCGAGTCCGGCGTGAATTTCAGCCAGGGGATTTCGCCCTTCCTCTTCGGAGATACACCTTTGAAGGACTCCGGTTGTGCTTTTCTTATAAAGTTCTCCCTCATGGACCTTGTAGGCTTTAGATCGCCGAACTATGCAGCGGGCCTCATTTTGGTCTTCGGGAAGTTCCTGCCTGATTAAGTAGGCTAGGAATGGTTCCGTCCACGGGGCAATTACTGCCAATATTTCATGGGCTGAATCTGTTATTTCATTGGCTGAGCCACCGATTGTGTCAGAATGTTCTGTGTTAGGTGATGCAGTTGGTTCCGAATTGTTATTTCCGGACTCCTCTTCCCATAATACGGATGGCTTAAAGAGCCGCTCCAGGAAGATGTTTGGAGGGACGGCGTCGCGTTTCGCGCCGATGCGTGCCAACACATCTGCTGCCTGGTTATTATCCCGGGCTACATGGTGGAATTCGAGTCCTTCGAACCGGGCTGACATTTTTAGGACAGCGTTACGGTAGGCTGCCATTTTTGGATCCTTGGCGTCAAACTCTCCATTTACTTGGGATATTGCGAGGTTTGAATCCCCGCGCACCTCTAGGCGTTGAATACCCATGGAGATTGCCATCCGGAGGCCGTGTAGAAGGGCCTCGTATTCGGCTGCATTATTGGAGTCCGTGTACATTATTTGAAGCACGTATTGGACTATGTCTCCGGTTGGGGACGTCAAGACGACGCCAGCCCCCAAGCCATCCAACATTTTGGAGCCGTCGAAATGCATGATCCAATTGGAGTATGCGCCGTACTCTTTAGGGAGTTCGGCTTCGGTCCATTCGGCAATGAAGTCAGCCAGAACTTGCGACTTGATAGCTCGCCGTGGTTTGTAGGTTATATCAAATGGTAAGATCTCAATGGCCCATTTTGCAATCCTGCCCGTCGCATCGCGATTGTTTATAATGTCGTTGAGAGGTACTTCGGAGGCCACTGTTATGGAACACTCTTGAAAGTAGTGTCGCAGCTTCTGGGATGCCATGAACACCGCATACGCTATCTTTTGATAGTGTGGGTACCAGGACTTGCATGGAGTTAAGACAGTGGATACGTAGTACACTGGTTTTTGAAGAGGGAATTTGTGCCCTTCTGTTTCTCGTTCGACGACGAGTACCGCGCTGACAACTTGATGTGTTGCTGCGATATATAACAACATCGGTTCGCCCAGGTTGGGCGCGGCCAGGACCGGATTTGTTGCCAATACGGCCTTAATTTCTTCGAGTCCGGTCGTGGCAGCATCTGTCCATTCGAAATGTTCGGTGCGCCGGAGGAGGCGATAGAGGGGCAGCGCCTTTTCTCCCAAACGGGAGATGAAGCGGCTTAGAGCCGCCACGCATCCAGTTAGTTTCTGTATTTGCTTGAGGTCTTTTGGAATATCCAATTGTGACAGAGCTCGGATCTTGGCTGGGTTTGCTTCAATTCCTCTACCGGATACAATGAAGCCCAGGAGCTTTCCGGCTGGTATGCCGAAAACACATTTTTCCGGGTTGAGCTTAATGTCATATGCTCGGAGGTTGTCGAATGTCACCCTCAAGTCGTCTACTAGAGTTTCGACGTGTTTGGTCTTGACGACCACATCGTCTACGTATGCCTCTACTATTTTGCCTATCTGGGTGGCCAGACATGTCTGAATCATGCGCTGATATGTTGCGCTGGCGTTTTTGAGTCCGAAGGGCATTGTGTTGAAGCAGAATGGTCCGTATGGAGTAATAAATGCCGTTGCGGCCTGGTCTTTTTCCGCCATCTTGATTTGGTGGTATCCGGAGTATGCGTCGAGGAAGCACAATGAATCGTGCCATGCGGTAGCATCGATGATTTGGTCGATGCGAGGGAGAGGGAAAGGGTCCTTTGGACAGGCCTTGTTAAGGTCTTTGAAATCGACACAAAGGCGCCAGGATTTGTCCTTTTTTGGTACCATTACCAGGTTGGCTAGCTAGTCCGGATGTTTTATATCTCTGATGAATCCGACTTCTAAGAGTTTGGCTAGCTCCTCTCCCATTGCCTGTCTTTTGGGTTTGGAAAATCGCCAAAGAGCCTATTTGACTGGCTTGAATCCTTTTAGGATATTTAGGCCGTGCTCTGCCAGCCTGCTTGGGATTCCTGGCATGTCTGAAGGGTGCTAGGAGAAAATGTCCCAATTTTCCCGAAGGAATTCTCGTAGTGCGGCTTCTACATCAGGATTTAATTGTGCCCCAATGGAGGCCGTCTTTGTGGGGTCCGTTGGATGGACCTGGAATTTGACTATTTTGTCTGCTGGTTTAAAAGAGGTGGACTTAGACCTCTTATCGAGTATCACATCGTCCCTATCCACCATGGAGCGCAGCGCAGTGAGCTCCTCTGCCGCTAGGGCTTCGGATAATGCCTCTAGGGCCAATGCGGCTGTCTTATTTTCAACGCGGAGTGCTATATCTGGATCACTGACGAGAGTGATTATTCCATTGGGCCCGGGCATTTTGAGCTTCATGTACCCGTAATGGGGTATAGCTTGGAAGATTGTGAATGCCTCTCGCCCTAACAAGGCGTGATATCCGCTGCCGAATGGGGCCACTTGGAACGTGACCTCTTCGGACCTGTAGTTGTCCGGCGAGCCGAACACTACGTCTAGTGTGATTTTTCCTGTGCAGCGTACTTCTCGACTAGGGATTATTCCCCTGAAGGTTGTGCTGCTTCCCTCAATGCGGCTCTAGGCAATTTCCATTTTTTGGAGGGTTTCCTCATAGATGAGGTTTAATCCGCTGCCGCCATCCATGAGTACCTTGGTAAGACGAAAGCCGTCCACTATCGGACTGAGGACCAATGCGGCTGGTGCTCGAGCTGTTCGGAATTTAGGTGCATCGCTGGCATTGAAGGTGATAGATGTGTCGCTCCATGGATTCGTTGTTGCTACTTGGTAGACTTCGGCGAGGCTGCGGATTGTTCGCTTCCGCATGTTATTTGATGCGAAAGTCTCGAAGACTGTTAATACCGTACTGGTACTGTTGGGCTGGTTGTCCGGGGCTAGAAAGCCTTCGCCACTTTTGGCCACCTGCCGTAGTATCCAACATGCTCGAAGGCTATGTGTTGGAGTGGCGCCCTCCGTACTGTGGATTTTGCAGGGTCCGTTGAGCCATACCTCCAGTACGGTTCCGTGCCCTTTAGGGGGTTTTTGCTTTTTGGTTTTTAATCCAGGTGTTTGAGTATGACGCACCCTTTTATTTCGGACTGGGGTTGTATTCAGGGTCGGATTGTCCCAAAACCTAGTTTCGGTTTTCCAGGCGCTCTCCATCGCACAGTATTTTTGTACAATGGTCACTAGGTCGGCGAAGCGTGTAACTTCACGACGACTTATGGCGTTTATGATTCCCTTGTCCGTGCAATTGTTGCAAAAAATTGAAATCGCGCTTTCTTCACGGCAGTCCTTATCCTGTTCATAACCAGGAGGAATCTGGCCCAATAATGATGTACTGTTTCATCGGGCTCTTGCCGTATTTGAGATAGATCGCTTATGTTTGGGTGGGCGGGTGGAATTAAGTTTGGAACCCCGCCCGATCTGAGGCTCAAAGGCCAAGAAGTTTCCGGATTTGGAAGCTTGATTTGTTGGATGCCTTCCAACAAATCGGGTCCGATGCCTGACTTTAGGTTCAGTATTTGATTGACGTCCGTCTCTCCACGGGAATCCGACATGGAGGGATCGGGAATCCGGACATAGCTGGTTTTTAACATAGAAGAAGAGTCGCCGCATTGTTCCTCTACCACAACAACGTGGTGGGTAGCCTGGGGAGAGTTAATTTCTCTCAGATCGGTTTTAAGACCAATCTGATCGTAGTCTGTAGCGACTCCCAGGGCGGCGATGCGATCCAAGAGGTCGTTTATGGAGGAGAGCTCAATCGGATCTAACTGCTCGGCAAATTCCGAGCTGACGTGAAGATCGCTTTTGATGACCTGAGAGGTCATCGTCGGAGCGGTGGCCGAACAGGCGGTCATAAGAAAACCACCTAGCCAGATAGTTTGGCCGACGGCCAAAGCTCCCTTGACGACGGCGTCGTCTTTAAAGACGGGAAAAGGCATCCTTCCTGATTGCGACGGCACAGAGGAATTCTCAATGAAAGCACCAATGTCGGTGTCAAAACCGGCGGATCTCGGGTAGGGGGTCCCGAACTATGCGTCTAGGCGGATGGTAACAGGAGACAAGGGACACGATGTTTTACCCAGGTTCGGGCCCTCTTGATGGAGGTAAAACCCTATGTCCTGCTTGATTAATATTGATGGCGTGTGTTACAAGAGTAGATCTACCACGAGATCAAGGAGGCTAAACCCTAGAAGCTAGCCTATGGTATGATTGTTGTTCGTCCTACGGACTAAAGCCATCCGGTTTATATAGATACCAGAGAGGGCTAGGGTTACACAGAGTCGGTTACAGTGGTAGGAGATCTGCATATCCGTATCGCCAAGCTTGCCTTCCACGCCAAGGAAAGTCCCATCCGGACACAGGACGAAGTCTTCAATCTTGTATCTTCATAGTCTTGGAGTCCGGCCGATGATGGTAGTTCGGCTATCCGGACACCCCCTAGTCCAGGACTCCCTCACCCATGCCCTTTCCTCCTAAACCATCCGAGTCAAAGGATGATGAGGATTTTGAGCGCTTTGCTGAAATGATTAGACCTATTTTCTTACGTGTGCGCTTAACTGATATGCTAAAAGTAAATCCTTATGCTAAGTATATGAAGGATATCATTACAAATAAAGAGATACCGGAAGCTGAAATTTCCACCATGCTTGCTAATTATACTTTTAAGGGTGGAATACCAAAGAAACTTGGAGATCCGCGTGTACCAACTATACCATGCTCTATTGAAAGAAATTATGTTAGAACTGCTTTATGTGATCTTGGAGCCAGTGTTAGTGTTATGCCTCTCTCTTTATATCATATACTTGAATTGAATAAGTTGACACCTACTAAAATATCTTTGCAAATGGCTGATAAATCAACTGCTATACCTGTCGGTATTTGTGAGGATGTGCCTGTTGTGGTTGCAAATGTCACTATCTTAACGGACTTTGTTATTCTTGATATTCCCTAGTACAATAGTATGTCTATTATCCTTGGTAGACCTTTTCTTAATACTGCAGAGGCTGTTATTGATTGCAACAAAGGCAATGTCACTTTTCATGTTAATGGTAATGAGCATATGGTACACTTTCCGAGGAAATAATCTCAAGTTCATAGCATCAATTCTATTGAAAAATCTCCAACTATTATTATTGGAGGTTTTGAATTTCCTCTCCCTACTATCAAGAAAAAGTATGATATTCTTATTGTTGGGGATTTTCATATCCCGTTGAGATAACTTAGTGTTATTCGAAATTTCTCCGGTTCCGTGTTATTCGGAATGAGTTTGTTAACAAGACTTGATCAACCTTGTTGGTGGATTCATTTTGATGATCACGAGATGGATGAAACTAGAAGGCACAACCTTCTGTACCCACTTTTTACTTTCTATTATTTAGAATAAATAAAGCAAAAATAGTATTATCTATGTGTTTTCTGAATTATCTGTGCATTAAAAAATAGTCCGAAAATAAAAGTGCTCCAAATGCCCTGCAAATTTAGTATGATTTTTTCTGCAATATTTGAGGATTTTAGGCACTGAAATCACTGTAGGAGGGGCAAGCACCAGGCCACAAGAGAGGAGGGCGCGCCCCCCTATAGGGCGCGCCCCCTATCTCGTGGGCCCCTGGTGGCCCCTCCACTTATGCCAGCACCCACACACTTCATCTTCTACCCAAAAAACCCCCATCTAACTCAAGCACGAGTTCTAGCTTGTTTTGCTGCGATTTTCGATCTCCTTGCTCAAAGCTCCATTCACAAAACTACTTTGGGAGATTGTTGCTTGGTATGTGACTCCTCCATTGGTCCAATTAGTTTTTGTTCTAGTGCTTTATTCATTGCAAATTTTTGCTGCATAGGTGACCTTGTTCTTGAGCTTGCATGTTAAATTTTTGAGGCCCCAAGCAATTCCAATGCATGATATAGGCTCTAGGCACTTGTAAGAGTAGTGGATATCAATCTTGTTTAGTTTTATTCACTTTTATTTTGAAGTTACTAATATTTCAGAAATTCTCAGAAAATGTTGAGGAAACTTTTGAGGGGCTCTTCTAGCCAAAGTTCTCAGGAAAAACAGGCCAAAGAGAAGGAAAAAGCCAAGTATAATCTTCCTCGCTTAGCGGAAGTACGGTCGTGTGAATGGCCATGTGAGGATTTCTTGAAAGAAGCTGGAATTCATGAAGATTTTTATGCTTTGATTGAAACTGCAGGCCTCACCGGTTTCATCAACGACCAAATCGATCCGTATCTGTTACTTATCAATACTTTCATGCAAAACTTTTATTATTATCCTAAGAAGTCACCGCCTGCAGTATCATTTCATTTATATGATGAATTCAAAGAAATGTCTTTACGTCATTTTTGTGCGGTATGTAGGATACCTTATGAGGGAGAATTAGAGGAACCCCATCGTGAAGATGTGGGTGGCTTCGTTAATACTATTGTTGTAGAGGAGCCAAAGAAGGGCTCTGAGGCAAAAGTCTCTAGCATACACTTTCCTGATTTACGCTACTTTGCCATATTTGTTAGTAGATGCTTGATTGGTCATGGAAATAGTGGAAACTTGAGCATTCCTGATATTATCATTCTTCAACATGCTTTGCTTGGAGACAATACTTTTAGTATGGGTGCCGTCGTTGCTAAACGGCTAGCTCTGAATCGTACAAAAGGCCCCATATTTGGAGGTATCTATGTTGCACGTCTTGCTAAATATTTTCAGATACCCATTAGGCACCATGAGAAGGAGGAGATAAAATTGCCTCCTCGCATTTTAGATTACAAGAGCATGGTAGCACACAAGTTTATTGTTGACAACGAAGAGAAGATGCTCTTGTATAAACTTAGATTCAATAAGAAACACTTTGAGATTATTATTTTGCCTGCACCTTTGTTGTTTGATTTGCTTGCAGAAAATTTTATTGCCACACCGGAAGCGGTGAACAATCATCGAGCTCAAGCTTTTACTCCAGAACCTGAACCTGAGCCGGAACCTGAATTGGACCCTTATCGTGCATCATCTGTCCAGTGGGATCCGTAGATGACTAGCCAGTGGTATCCTGATTACACCTCTCATTACACCGGGGAGAGTAGTGGCGATCCTTGGTACTAGACCAACTTAGGCCAAAAGCCTAAGCTTGGGGGAGTACGCATTTCTCACCGACTTTACATTCATGTTTTCACACTAGTCGTTGGTGCTCATACTCTTTCATTGTATTATCCATGCTAGTTTAAATTTCTTTTTCTAGGTTTCTTCTTGTGTGTTTGATAAACTTTAAGAAAAACCAAAAAAATAGTTAGTTTAATTTCCATGCTTGTAGTAGAAATTAAAATGAAAACCCAAAAAGATTTCTCGTTCTTCTTTTACTTGTTGGGAGCTTTCCCGTGTAAATAGTTTTATTTTCTTTTCTTTCTTTTGGGGGTCGAGAAGACTATATTGAAAATGCTTAGTGGCTCTTATATGCATGATTGTTTATTTAACTTAGAGCCCATATTACCCTGTCTTCTCTCTTGTGTTGAATGCTTGCAGGTTCCAGCTTAGTCCAATGCACGTGCACCCTTATTATTGTACACATTGTTCGGTCATGCAAGCGAAAGGCAATAATGACGATATATGATGGACTTATTCGAATGAGAAAAGCAGGTATGGAACTCGACCTCTCTTGTTTTTGTAAATATGATGAGTTCATCATTTCTGAGTCAGCTATTATGAAGTAAACATATTTGCAATGACATTTAGAGATTATAGTTGCTTGTGCCGTGCTTGATTAGTTATGAGTTATAATGGTTTGCCTTGCGCGCCAACATGCTATTAGAATGATTATGATGTGATATGATGGGATGGTATCCTCCTTTGAATGAATTGAGTGACTCGACTTGGCACATGTTCACGCATGTAGTTGAATCAAATCAACATAGCCTTCATGATATTTATGTTCATGATGGACTATATCCTACTCATGCTTGTATTCGGTGTGAATTAATTTTAATGCATGTTTATGACTGTTGTCGCTCTCTCAGTTGGTCGCTTCCTAGTCTTTTGCTAGCCTTCACCTGTACTAAGCGGGAATACTGCTTGTGCATCCAAACTCCTTAAACCCCAAAGTTGTTCCATATGAGTCCACTATACCTTCCTATATGCGGTATGTACCTGCCGTTCCAAGTAAATTTGTATGTGCCGAACTCCAAACCTTCAAATGAAATTTCTTTTTTGTATGCTCGAGCAGCTCATGTTACAACTAGGGCTGCCTATATCTTCCATGCTAGGTGGGTTATTCTCACGAGGAGTGGACTCTGCTCCTCATTCACGAGAAAGGGTCGGTAACCGGGATGCCCAGTCCCATGATCCAAAAAGATCAAAGCAAATCAAAATAATTAAACAAGACTCCCCCAGGGTTGTTGTATGTTGGAGGCACTCGTTGTTTCGAGCAAGCCATGGATTGATGCTTTTTGGTGGTTGGGGGAGTATAAACCTTTACCATTCTGTTTGGGAACTGCCTATAATGCATGTAGTATGGAAGATACAGCCATCTCATAGTTGTTGCGTTGACAGCAAAAGTATGCCGCTCAAAATGTTATTCAATCTCTATTTTAAAATCAAGCTCTGCCACATCTACAAATCCCTGCTTCCCTCTGCGAAGGGCCTATCTATTTATTTTTATGTTGAGTCATCACCCTTCTTATTAAAAAGCACCCGCTTGAGAGCACACTGTCATTTGCGTTCATTATTATTGGTTTATATTGGGTATGACTTGACTGGATCTCTTTTACCATGAATTACAATGTTTAGTCAGTCCTTGATCTTTAAAGGTGCTCTGCATTTATGTTTTGCGGTCTCAGAAAGGGCTAGCGAGATACCATTTTGTTATATCATGTTATGATTATTCTGAGAAAGTGTTGTCATCCGAGTTTTATTATTATGGCTTTGTCACGCCCAATATGCGACCCTATCCAAAAGGAACTCGAAGGTCCCACCAAGGATAGACCCGCCTATTGAAACGCTTTTGCAAGGTGGATATCATTAAATCAACAGTACATAATAGATGGGGATACATACATAAGGCATACAATGCCACATGAATACAACATCACAATACATAAGAGCATCATCCGCCTACGGATGAAACACAAACAGAAACTCAAACGACATCCACCCTGCTAGCCCAGGCTGCCGACCTGGAACCTTTCCCCTGATCGAAGAAGCAGAAGAAGAACTCAACACAAGCAAGCATCGCTCTCGCGTCATGATCATCGCAAAACATGTACCTGCAACTGTTGTTGTAGTAATCTGTGAGCCACGAGGACTCAGCAATCCCATTACCATGGGTATCAAGACTAGCAAAGCTTAAAGGGAAAGGAAGGGGTGAAGCGGTGAGGTTGCAGCAGCGACTAAGCATGATATGGTGGCTAACGTACGCAAATAAGAGCGAGAAGAGAGCAAAAGGAACGGTCGTCAACTAGTAATGATCAAGAAGTGATCTTGAACTCTTGCTTACGTCAAACATAACCCAAAGACCGTGTTCACTTCCCGGACTCCGCCGAGAAGAGACCATCACGGCTACACACGCGGTTGATGCGTTTTAATTCGTATCTGGTGTCAAGTTATCTACAACCGGACATTAACAAATTCCCATCTTCCAATAACCGCAGGCACGGCTTTCGAAAGATTATACCCTGCAGGGGTGTCCCAACTTAGCCCATGATAAGCTCTCGCGATCAACGAAGGATATACCTTCTCCCAGGAAGACCCGATCGGACTTGGAATCTCGGTTTACAAGACATTTCGACAATGGTAAAACAAGACCAGCAAGACCGCCCGATGCGCCGACAATCCCGATAGGAGCTGCACATATCTCTTTCTTAGGGCAACACCGGATGAACACTACGTACAACTAAAACCAGACCTCGAGTTTCCCCGAGGTGGCGCTGCAAGTGGCTCTGGTTCGGACCAACACTTAGACAAGCACTGGCCCGGGGGGGCTATAATAAAGATGACCCTCGAGAGAGCGACTCCCAAGGGAAAAGTAGGTGGTGGTGAGGCAAATGGTAAAACCAATGTTGCGCCTTGCTGGAGGAGTTTTATTCAAAGCGAACTGTCAAGGGGGTCCCATAAATCACCCGACCGCGTAAGGAATGCAAGATCCGGGAACATAACACCGGTATGACGGAAACTAGGGGCGGCAAGAGTGGAACAAAACGCCAGGCATAAGGCCGAGCCTTCCACCCTTTACCAAGTATATAGATGCATTAATAATATAAGAGATATTGTGATATCCCAACCAAAATCCTGTCCACCATGGAGCAATCTTCAACTTCACCTGCAACTAGCAACGCTATAAGAGGGCTAAGCAAAGCGGTAACATAGCCAAGCAATGGTTTGCATAGGAAAGGTGTCAAAGGTTAGAGGTTCATGGCAATTTGGGAGGCTTGAAGAACAAGAGATAGGTAACGCAGCAAAGCGATAGAACGAAGCAACTAGCATAGCAATGATAGTAGTGAGATCCAGGGTAGCAGTCATCTTGCCTGAAATCCCGCAAGGAAGAAGAACGAGTCCATGAAGAAGATGAACGGATGAAGCCGAACCAAACGTAGACGAATGAATCCTCACGATCGCAACGAAACAGGAACTATCGAGAAGAAGCACACAACAAGGTAAACACACCACACATGAACAAGGCATGATGCACAACAAGCATGATGCATGACAAATCTAGATGAGGCTACTCATGGCAAGAGATGATGCACACAAGAGCAACACTTCAAGGCAAGTTTAAATGAGGCCAAGAACAACATATAACAATTCCGGTAAGTCTTCATATGCATATTTCGAAGTTGGTCCAGATCTGAATAAACCTTATGTTCAAGTTGTTAAACAGCAAGTTAATATGCACAAAGATGATCTACACGAGATTCTAGTCAAGTTACATATGAAGTTCATTTAGTTCGGAGCTACGGCCTAGAAGATATGAGCAAAACAAGTTAAACATGGCATTGATGCAAAATGCACCCAAACATCAAGCAAACACCTCAAACAAGGATGCAACATGATAATATGAATCTACATGCAAAATCAAGCAAGTTTCATATGGAGCACACTCAAAACGGAGCAACGGTGCAACACACACACACTATACAAGTTTAAAGGACAAGCTGTCCAAAACAGCAACTAGGCATATTGCACGCATCAAAACAATAAGCTACAACATCTCAACATGAAAACAAAAGACATGGGCATGATGTACAGGTAAAGCATAACAAAACATGAACACTGAGCTATCTCCAGAAATCACTAGAACATGCTCAAACACACATGGTAAGATTGCAAGTAATGACAATTCAGACTTTGCAGAAAATAACATCAGGTTGCAATGTTTAGAGCTATCAAACAACATGTTACAGGAACTTATAATGGCAAACAAAGGCATGGCATGATACTACTAAATGCATAGATCAAAAGTCCCTTACTGACCATAAGCCAAAAAGGATCAGAAAATATGATGGCACCCACGTAAACATGGCAAGTTATAATACAGATTCAAACATGGCAGAAACAGAATTATGAAGGCATGTTGGTGAGCTTGTACCACTCACCACAGAGCAATATATGGCATGGCAAGGCAACCAACAGTAAGAAGACATGTTTGTGAAGCTAAGCATGGCAATAGCAAGTTCATAGCATGCAAGGATCAACTACAACAACCTTGGCAAAATTGAATAACATGTAAACAATCTGCCAGAAAACATTTTGGAGCAAAATTAGAGCACGAAAATGATATGCTAGACTACTCCATAATTGCAACCAAGGGCAGGGATGGATAGAGCATAACCATATGTTCAAAACATCCTTACTGAAGTATCTCAAAATATGCATGGATCTCTCTGTAGCATCAAGTTTACATGGCATCAAAATAACAGCAGAACAGGGACTAAAATCAGTAACATCACGATGCCTAGTTTGCATGCTTGTGATAGTCACCACATTGATCACAAAAATACATGGTAAGCACCTCTATAAAGAAGACATGGCATATATCAAAACACATGTAGACATCAACCTCATAGGATACACACATCAATCACGGCAAAAATGACAAAAGAGCTAGTTATAACAGTTTCAGCAGATAACATCATGAAGCACTCTTACAATGAAGATTCAGGCATCAAGATGACCTCAAATGAATATGATTCAATGGAATGAAATGATGTACTCGTTGAGACGAACAATTTGACATATTACACGCACGAAACAGAGCTACGGATGCAGAGATATCATGCGATGAACAGAGCAACATATTATGACAATTTCGGGACTTACACGAAAAAATATACCCTCGGGCGAATCGGGATGGAGAGGTGCGGGGACGACGGGATCCGGGACGCGGAGGCCGTTTGCTTCGGTGCTCGAAGCCGTCCAGGCTGAGGTTGGACGGGGCCATCCCGGCCGGAGGTTGAAGGAGGCAGGGGACGGCGGCGCTGTCGGGGCTCCGGCGAGGCGCGGACCGTCGGAGTAGGGCGTCGGCGGCGGGGACGAGCGCCCGCGGCCGGATCCGGTGGCTCCCGACCGGAACAGGCGAGGAGGAGGCCGCGGAAAGGCGAGATCCGGCGAGGTGGCATTTTCCGATGGCGGCGGTGACTGGCGGCGGAGTCCGGCGGGGCGCGGGCGG
>NC_057801.1:294974800-294977495 GCF_018294505.1 Triticum aestivum
GGCGGTGGAGGCGCGGGGCAGGTCCACGTGGTGGCCCGGGATAGGGCCAGGAGGCGGCGGGGCGACGTGGCGTGATGCTATTGGACGGAGGGACGTGGCCAGCGGACATGTCCGGCGCGGATGGACATGTCCGGCGGCGCGGTGGAGAAAGGGCTAGGGTTTCATCCGCGAAAATGGAATGGGAGGGCCTATTTATAGGTAGAGGGAGCTAGGAGAGTTCAAATGAGGTGCGGTTTTCGGCCACGCGATCGTGATCGAACGACCGAGAGCATGGAGGAGAGTTTGCTGGGTTTTGGGCCACTTTGGAAGGGGTGTTGGGCTGCAAAGAGAGATGGGCTTTACGGTTACCCGGTTAACCGTTAGAGTACCAAACGACCTCCGAATGGCACGAAACTTGACAGGCGGTCTACCGGTGCTATACCAAGGCCACTTGGCAAGCCTCGGTCCATTCCGAGAATGTTTAACACCCGCACACAACAGGAGACAAAAGGGGAACGCCGGAGGACATAGGAGCGCCGGATTGCAAAACGGACAACGGGGAAAAGGCTCAGATGCATGAGACGAACACGTATGCAAAATGAAATGCACATGATGACAAGATAAAAATGCAACACGCAAGCAAATGACATGACAACGACAACGAATAACTGGCAGACACCTGGCGCATCGAATCCGGGGCGTTACAGGCTCGCTAGCTGATTATGCTATTGATATGAGTAATTCTGAGACCTAGGTGTTATTGTGAGTATGGTTAGTTCATAATATTTGTTGAATCTTGAATGCTGGCTTTTCATGTTTACAACAACAAGAGCAAACAGAGTTTGTAAAATTTTTCTTTATCACTTTCAGTTTATCAACTGAATTGCTTGAGGACAAGCAAAGGTTTAAGCTCGGGGGAGTTGATACGTCTCCAACGTATCTACTTTTCCAAACACTTTTGCCCTTGTTTTGGACTCTAACTTGCATGATTTGAATGAAACTAACCCGGACTGACGTTTCAGCAGAACTACCATGATGTTGTTTTATGTGTAGAAAATAAAAGTTCTCGGAATGTCCTGAAAATCCACGGAGGCACTTTTTGGAATTAATAAGAATTTCTGGGCGAAAGAAATACACCAGGGGGCCCAGGGCCTGTCCACGAGACAGGGGGGCGCCCCCCCCCCCCTGTAGGGCGCACCCCCTATCTCGTGGGCCCCCTGGACGTCCACCGACCTCAACTCCAACTCCATATATTCACATTCGGGGAGAAAAAAATCAAGGAGAAAGTTTCATCGCGTTTTACGACACGGAGCCGCCGCCAAGCCCTAATCTCTCTTGGGAGGACTGATCTGGAGTCCGTTCGGGGCTCCGGAGAGGGGGATTCGTCGCCGTCGTCATCATCAACCATCCTCCATCACCAATTTCATGATTGTCACCGCCGTGCGTGAGTAATTCCATCATAGGCTTGCTGGACGGTGATGGGTTGGATGAGATTTACCATGTAATCAAGTTAGTTTTGTTAGGGTTTGATCCCTAGTATCCACTATGTTCTGAGATTGATGTTGCTATGACTTTGCTATGCTTAATGCTTGTCACTAGGGCCCGAGTGCCACGATTTCAGATCTGAACCTATTATGTTTTCATGAATATATGTGTCTTCTTGATCCTATCTTGCAAGTCTATAGTCACCTATTATGTGTTATGATCTGACAACCCCGAAGTGACAATAATCGGGATATGTTAAAGTACATGAAAATACGAGCAAGATGCATATATGACATGTTTTATTTTCATGCATGGACATTTAGTTATGAGCATTTTGAAATGGTGGTATTTCTATAAATATGCATGCACTGGGTATATGACAAAATCACAGGATGGAGAAAAAACATCTGCGGGCTGAATGCAATGCACTGTGCAAGGCCCAAGACGGACCTGGGCAGAAATTGATGAATGTGAGTGAGCAAAATTTAAAACAATACAGATGTCGTGGTATTCTCACGGGGGGGTGCAAGACGACATATGCCACAAGGTGGCTTCGTGTGAGGGCAAGACTGCTGCCGGAATATCCAGGGACGGGTATGCGAGTAGCACGCGCTAGTTTACCCAGGTTCGGGGCTCTCCGGAGAGATAACACCCCTACTCCTGCATGTCTGAGTATATCTGGTATATCTGGTACAGAGTGCTCCTGGAGCTGTACCTGAGGTCAGTGCCATAGGCATCTGGCATCTGGCCTCGTATATGCATATGAGCATAGATGTGTGTGTGGCCGCATGTGCCTGAGGATGCATGCGTGAGTGTGTGGCTGGCTAGCTAGCTCTCTTGCTAGCTAGCTTGCTTGTGTGTATGCGTGAGTGTGAGTCCATCCTGGATGGATGGATGTGTGCCCATATATATAGGCATAGCTAGCTTAGGAAGTAAGCTAAGTGGTGGCATGGGCAAGGCATGGTGGGGTGTCATCCTTGTCCCCTGGGTCACTTGATAAATAGTGTCAGGGGACAAGTGACACTGTACATGATGGCTGGGGTGTCTCGTGAACAGTGTCGGGTACGGTCGTCACGTCGGAGTCGGCAGCCAGCAGTCGGCCTGGTGGTGCAGTCGGTAGCCCGCAGTCGGCCTGGGCGGCCGGGGAGTCGGCAGCCAGCAGTCGGCCTGGTGGTGCAGTCGGCAGCCCGCAGTCGGCCTGGGCGGCCGGGGAGTCGTCAGCCAGCAGTCG
>NC_057801.1:294977944-294979671 GCF_018294505.1 Triticum aestivum
GTGGTGCAGTCCGCAGCCTACAGTCGGCCTGGGCGGCCGGGGAGTCGGCAGCCAGCAGTTGTCCTAGGCGGCCGGGGAGTCGGCAGCCAGCAGTCGGCCTGGTGGTGCAGTCGGCAGCCCGGAGTCGGCCTGGTGGTGCAGTCCGCAGCCCGGAGTCGGCCTGGTGGTGCAGTCCGCAGCCTGCAGTCGGCCTGGTGGTGCAGACCGCAGCCTGTAGTCGGCCTGGGCGGCCGGGGAGTCGGACTGAGGGGCTTTGCTAGCCCCGATGTCTTGGAATATCGTCTTGCCGTCTTCGGGGTATCCGTGTCCAATTACTCCGACAGTAGCCCCCAAGCCTCCGGGCAACTTTGGCAAAGTTGGGCGGAGGTTTTTTGGCGAGTGTTCGTGGAAATGATCATGAAAAAAGACAAAGTTAGTCCACGCGGATATATCAAATGATTGCTTTTAGCATTGCAAGTTTTATGCGGAGGGTGCCGACTCGGTTTCGTCCAAGCCCCCTTAATCTTTTTCGTGTTCCCTCCGCTTTTTGGCTTGTGCTCTCGCTCGCCGGACAGCCACTCTGCGGTCTGTGGCTGAGAGTGGGCCGCGAAGTGGAGTGTACAGTACTCAAAGTCTGGGAGCAGATTCAACCGAGTAGATATTTGTAAAGGAAATGGTCGGGTCGCCCGAAGCGTTTTTCTTTCCGGACGTTTTTCGCGTGGGTGGCCTCCAGCGTTCACTCTTGCCAGTCGGACAGCCGCTCTGCGGTCTGTGACTGAGAGTGGGCCTTTGGTACCGCGCACGCTACTAAGCCGTCTGCGGAAACTAACGTCTCAGGCCAAGCGGCCAGCCCCCGGGCCAACTCTGGCTGGCGCCAGGGCGAACAGTGATGCAACTGTAATGAAATGCGGAGATAGTTCCCCGAGCATCGCTCGGGGTTATCCGTGCTTGCGAGATGCAAAAATATGCAGGTGAGGAGCTCACATTGATTTTCGTGTGGCCGAGGTGGAGTTTGCCTAAGACAGCCGGCGCGGCTCGGTGCTTGCGGAGCGCGCCGGCGCACCCGCTGGGTGTGGCCTTCGAGCCCCCAGGTGCTCGAAGCGGGGCCCCGGCCGGTCAGGCTCGACCGGCCAGGCGGCGAGGCGTCTTGCAACGCCCTTCTTCTTCTTTTTCTCTTCTGCTGGCTGCTGGCAGCCGGACAAAACTCTTCTCTTGTCTGCATTCTTCACGGGGGCGCGCCAGTGCACCCGCTGGGTGTAGCCCCCGAGATTCGGGCTGACTGCTGGCCGGATCTCCCGGTAACTACTTTGTCTTCCTCTCTTTTCTCTTCGTCCGCCGACTGCTGGTAGCCGGACAGGCACGTTTTTTTTTCTCAGCACCTGGCCACTTTCTCAGCCGGACGCGATTTTTTTTCCAGCACTCGGCCACCTCTTTCTTAGCCGGCTTGGGCACTCAGCCGCGCACACTCTCCTTCTTTTCTTCTCTCTTTTTTTTTCTTCAGCGATGGGCAATTGGCCCTTTGACTTTTCTACCCGGCCCCGTTTCTTCTTTCTCTTCTTGGGCAGCCGGCCCTGCGAGGGCGCCAGTCGACGCGAGGCGGGAGGTGGACGGGCACGCGGACGCCGGCTGGAGCGGCGAGCCGTCCGCGCGCGTGGATGTTGGTTGGAGCAGTGAGTCGGCCAAGGCGACGCCAGGCGGGAGCCGGCCAAGGCGGCGCAGGGCGGCCGGCCGAAGCACCGTGACCCGGC
>NC_057801.1:294980506-294982195 GCF_018294505.1 Triticum aestivum
GAATCGGCCGCGGCGGCAGGCGGGGAGGTTCGAAGCCGGCCGGGTGAGGAGTCGGCCTGCGTGGGGGCAGGCAGCCGTGGGCGGGGGGCCAGCAGTTGGCCAGGCCGGCCGGGCGGAGGCCATGCTGGGGAGCCGGACGCGCAGGAGCCGGCCAGGATGCGCGGAGTTGGCGAGCAGGCGGAGCCAACGCGCGGGTAGATAGAGCTGTGAAGGCGCGGCGAGGTGGTGCAGCTGGTGGGCACGGGAGCCGGCCCGGGATGGCGCGCGAAGGCGGACCCGGTAGCAGCGAGCCGGAGGCGGCAAACAGCGGGGCCAATGCGGCGAGGTGGAGTCGAGCCGGACGACTGCGCGCACGCGGGCGGAGCAGAGGCGAGCCAGGGTGGCTGCGGGCGCACCGCAGGCCGGAGATGCACGAAGCGTAGTGCAGAAAACGCATTGTCCGAGAATTATCTAGCCTCTGTCCAACTCGTATCTGACTTGTATCTGGACTATGCATGGGTGGAGTCTGGCTAGTGTAGATGATATATGGAGGAGCCAGCGCGTGTCGGCCGGAGCGAGGCGCAACACGGAGAGGAGCAGGCTCGAGCGGCGCGTGGAAGGACATGGCGGATCGAAACGAGGCACCGCGCGCAGACGGCCGGCGTCGTAACGATGGTGGTGAAGAAGGCAAGGCCGATGGCGAGGTCACGCCGCCCCTCACGGCCATTCCGGGGGCATGTCGATGTCGAGCCGCCGACCGCTATCGGAGAGGCGGCGCGACGCCGCGATGATGAAGACGAAGAGGATGACGGCGAGGGCGCACCGTCTCACGCGGCCGCTCCGGGGGCGGGTTGAAGTCGAGCCCCCGAGCGCTACCAGAGAGACGGCGCGACGCCGCGGCGGAGATGACGAAGATGGTCCCGCCCGGACTGCGAAACCAGCAGCAGCGCGGTAGCATAGTACCGCCCCACGATGGGCGCCAAATGTCGTGGTATTCTCACGGGGGGGTGCAAGACGACATATGCCACAAGGTGGCTTCGTGTGAGGGCAAGACTGCTGCCGGAATATCCAGGGACGGGTATGCGAGTAGCACGCGCTAGTTTACCCAGGTTCGAGGCTCTCCGGAGAGATAACACCCCTACTCCTGCATGTCTGAGTATATCTGGTATATCTGGTACAGAGTGCTCCTGGAGCTGTATCTGAGGTCAATGCCATAGGCATCTGGCATCTGGCCTCGTATATGCATATGAGCATAGATGTGTGTGTGCATGTGCCTGAGCATGCATGCGTGAGTGTGTGGCTGGCTAGCTAGCTCTCTTGCTAGCTAGTTTGCTTGTGTGTATGCGTGAGTGTGAGTCCATCCTGGATGGATGGATGTGTGCCCATATATATAGGCATAGCTAGCTTAGGAAGTAAGCTAAGTGGTGGCATGGGCAAGGCATGATGGGGTGTCATCCTTGTCCCCTGGGTCACTTAATAAATAGTGCCAGGGGACAAGTGACACTGTACATGATGGCTGGGTGTCTCATGAATAGTGCCTGGTACGGTCGTCACGTCGGAGTCGGCAGCCAGCAGTCGGTCTGGTGGTGCAGTCGGCAGCCCGCAGTCGGCCTGAGCGGCCGGGGAGTCGGCAGCCAGCAATCGCCCTGGTGGTGCAGTCGGCAGCCCGCAGTCGACCTGGGCGGCCGAGGAGTCGGCAGCCAGCAGTCG
>NC_057801.1:294982684-294998921 GCF_018294505.1 Triticum aestivum
GTCCGCAGCCTGCAGTCGCCCTGGGCGGCCGGGGAGTCGGCAGCCAGCAGTCGGCCTGGTGGTGCAGTCGGCAGCCCGGAGTCGGCCTGGTGGTGCAGTCCGCAGCCTGCAGTCGGCCTGGGCGGCCGGGGAGTCGGACTGAGGGGCTTTGCTAGCCCCGATGTCTTGAAATATCGTCTTGCCGTCTTCGAGGTATCCGTGTTCAATTACCCCGACAACAGAGGCTAGCCAACTCGCTCCCAGGGCGCTCACTCGATTTCTTCCTTCGATAGCCGTTCGATCCTGGTCAACACAGTCTTTTTCTCGTTCCTGTCCGTTTGATGTTCGCTGGGCATTGACCTCTGCATTTTGACCGGCGGTAGATCATGGGTGGGGGATGACTGGTGGGGCTCGTGCTCGGGTTGATTGGCTAGGTGCCGGTTTCTTCGGTGCGCGGGGCAGCCTCTCCTGTCGTGCCGCGTGCGCGCGAAGGCCACGTCGTGGGCGCTGCGCGGGTTACGCGCTGCTCGGACGATGCATATATACCTGGTTTTTGCGCCTGCACCTGCGCTGGGCCGATGACGGGTGGACCCGTGCTGCTGCTGGCCCCGCTCGTCGGTTGAACTGGTTGCACGTCCCACGGTGTTTCTCTCGGGTCAAACGTGCCTGGCGGCCGCTGCTCGCACACATGTTGCTTGCCTCGTCCGCTGCGCCCGCGTCGTGCGTTATGGGAGCAGCTGCGCAGGGCTCGGCCGGTGCATGTGTACCTGGCTTATGCACCAGCGTCTCTCCTATCGCGATGACAGGTGGGCCGGTCCTGCTGCTGGTCCTGCTCGTCAGCTGCACGGACTGCGTCAGGGTGTTTGGTTGTGCGGACTGCACCGGGTTGGCTGGGGCATGTTCGCGTGGACCCCTGGCTGACCGATGCATCGTGTGCGCGTCCTGCGTGCCTCACCTCCGTCTGCGGTTGGAGAGACGAGATGGACTGGCAAAATATCTCGCGAGCCCACCTCCCGCGTAGCCGCCTCCATGCTCGTGCATCCTCCCGCGTCAATGGCGCCCAAACCTCCTCATCTCGGATCCCGTGGGACCGAGGTGCGAGCATGGAGGCGAGCATCCCTGGTGGCCGCCGCGACCTACAGGCAAAGGGTGACGGCGGCGGCGGCGCTCGATTAGATCTGCGGGAGAGGGGGAGGGGATGAGAGGGAGAGATAAGGAAGAAGATGAGAGGGAGAGAGAGAGAGAGAGAGGAAAGGGGATAGGAAGGTCTTCTACGTCACCGCTCTCTGGATGCACGCCATCCACCCGCGCACGCTCGCCACCAACCTCGCCGGCTTCGCCAGGTTCGGCTGCCTCAAGGACCTCCCCGAGATCCTCTATCGTTTCCTCCATGACCCCCGCGATGAGCGCAAGGACCAGGACGACGTCGCCGCGGCGGCCCCGGGGGCAAGAGCGGCAAGCGGCGCTGCGTCGACGGCCTTGCCGCCGCCGCGGCTGAGGCCACCAAGGCCCGGCGCGAGAAGGAGGCGGAGCACGCGCAGGCCATGCTCGCGCTCTACGACTCTGACAAGGCCTTCCGCAACCTCTACGACGGCGTCGCCGACCTCTTCGTCTGGCTGCTCAAGTCGGACCTGGAGCACCTGCGCACGGGCGACATGGCTAAGATCGTGTTCGCCGCCAAGTGCGCTCGTCGTACGCATCGGTCTCCTTTGCTCCATGGGTGCCGCTGGCTGAGGTTTGCCGTGCTCTTATTCTCCTCTTCTTCCGCTCTGTTCTTTATTCTTTGTTTGGTCATCTACTATACTGATGCAGAACATTTGTTTTCTGTGCAAGAAGTGTGCCTTATCTAATCTGACAATCATCTTATTTGTTGTTCTAAATAATTGATGCAGGATGGAGTAGCAGGCATAGAAGAAATCTACAGCCAATTTCTCTTGGCTGCGCCATCTTCCGCTGACAGTAACTCTACACAACAGCCTGCTAAGGTTGATTCTTGCAAAAAATACATAAGTCTTGCATCATTCATAAAAAAGTATATGGTCAGTTTCCTTTATAAATGTTGTGCTTAAAAATACCTTAGTTAAGTCCATCGACCGTGAGATCTTGCTCGCCGGCCTCATCTTTTTCTTCAGGTCGGTAGTACGTTGTTTCTGCGGCAAGATGAGCTTACCCATTAAATTTGTTCAATCCAGGGTTAAGATTCATCTCCCTTCAACTATAATTTTAACATTTAGCCTTTTTCCGCTCATTACAATTAACGGCATCTAAACACACCATACTCGCATCTGCTGGACTCTACTGTACTCGCATCTGCTGTCCTCTCTCCGTTTTCTTTAGCTCTCTTTCTATTGACTGTTTATTCATGCCTGTGTGCCAGCTTTGTACTTCTTGGATTAATTCCTCTAATGCAATAAAGTCTCTAGACATTTTATTCTTCATATGTCTGCCATGTGGGCTTGCTGTGTCTTCTTTCTATGTTTTACAAAGTAGAAATGGCCCTTTCTAATTTGATTCTTCACAATCCATTGATCACCCCTCTTGTTTCCTGCTCCTTGGGGGGCCTAGAGAAAAAATGCCTCTTGCTTACTCAACAAGATTCTTGGTACTGCTTATAGTGCCTCTTTGAATTTCTTCTTCAATGTTCCCACGCGGGCCAAAATAATTGATGTCTTGCTTATTTATTGGTGCTCCTTCTGTTGGGCCTTTGGGCCGCCCCTCTCTTTTATTACAGATTTATTTTACATGGGGTTTACAGGGCTTTGTGTTTTTTGGGCTTATAATTCTTCATGGGCTTTTTGAAAGATGTGTCTTGGGTTTTGCTTCTTGGGCTTGCTCTTTGTGTTCTCTGGATTTTTTGTTTCCCAGCTAGGTTGCCTCTCCTTTTGTTTACTTCTTTATCTTGTCATTCCTTTTCGAAAACTTGTTTCTTAGTCTTTCTTCTGAGGTTTCCTTTTGGGCTGCCTTCTCATATCAGGAAAAAAAATGCTTTCCATGGGATTTGTAGGGTCTTGTGTTTTCTGGCCCGGTGATTCTTCCTGGGCTTTTGAAAGGATGTTTCTTGGATTTTGCTTCTTGGGCTTTCTCTCTGTCTTCTCTGTATTTTTGTGCTCCTCCTAAATATAATGTTTTCTCTTCATGCCTTTTCCAAAAAAATGATTAGTGGGTCCTTCTTAGGTAAAGCTTCTTTTCTACTACTCATATAAGCACGTGTGAATGCACATGTTTTAGATCTCATATGAAAGCAACTCGATTGTACACCAAAAAATAACTGCTGTGTTAATATAGTTTTCTCTCATGCCTTGCTTGATTGCGCAATTGTACAGCCAAATGCTTATCTCACATGAGGAAGAAAACTTACAGCTGCTGTGTTGATATAGCTTTCTCTCATGCCTTGCTCAATTGCAGAATTGTACAATCAAATGCTTATCTCACATGAGAAAAAAAACTTAGTGTCACATGTTTTACGGAGATACAAATATATAGATGGCCATAAAGAAATTCTATTCGAAGCTGTCTAACTGATTGAGTGAGCTGAAACCTGCCCGAGCCAATTTATTTACCTTTGGATATTAATATCTCATCTTGCTCCGTTACCAAACTACTTGGTTTTCTAGGTGCACCAGGAGAAGTCTGATGATAAGGCTGAAGCTCTTTCATCTTCTATTGAAGGAAAGAATGATAAGGATGACCAGGGGTAGATGACCAAAAAAAGGTGTCAATTCTTATACTGTCTGTCTACCTATGCGTTCTTTAAGCCTTGATAGACATAGCGATTGTTCATTTCTGACCACAATAATTTCTAAAAGGGAGCTGTGCTACTGGAAAGGGGGCTGGGACAGCAAAGAAATCAAGGCAGTTACTACTCTACGTCATCTATGCAGAGATTAATTACCTATAGGTACAGCCAAGATCTGTTCCCATGTGTTGTTGCTAAATTCCTCTGCTAAGCATACTTTTAACTTTGTGTTATATAATGTGTTTCACTGTAGGTCACCTATCCTATAATATTAGCTTCTACCCGACAACATCTATGCTTAATTTGTGTTTAGTTAATGCCCACAGATTGTGATGTTCATATATGGGGATTTTTTTGGGTCAATTTTGTTGCTTCAATATGTAGGTGCTACTGTCCATGTGTGGTATATAATAGGTCAGACTGCTTTGCTAGCTTAATTTTTTAACTCGATATTTTCATTTAGGGGTGTCCTCTTCAGCTGCATCTTTTGTGCAGCTCCAAAATTCTATGTTTCAAAACACTTATTTCCATATTCTGTTTATTATTTTTAATTCATGAAAACTCTTTTCGGTGTGCTTGATCACTCCACTTCCATGTTTATCCTTGCAGAAAAGAATGCCTTTATCCTGATAGGCATGGAAACACCGCTTCGCATTGAGTGCATCATCGCTAATCAGCTACTATCTATGGTCAGCGGACATGCTTGCTTATTCGTGTAACATATCATTACTCTATCTGCTTAGCCTTTCCAACTTTTAAGATTTGATCAATTCTTTAGAAGCTCGTACACATCTAGAAGTATTTGGTTTTGTTGGTCAAATCCATTGTCTGACTGTCCTTATTTATTTTATTGTTCGAACAAGATATCAGATCACCTACATTCATTATTCTTGATTACAGTCTCATACTAAAGTAGTCTAAAATGGTCTGAATAGTTGTAGTAATTCATAAATATTTTCAGTCTAGTTCTTATTTGGTTTCTAGGCATAGAATTTACTTCAAAATTTTGATCTTTATTTGGTTAGTAAGGCTCTAGAATAAAACAGACCAATGATATATATACAAACAAACACAATAGGGGTTAACTGGTACCTAGCTTTTGAAACCTCTCATATATACAAAATATTATTTGAGTAGAACAGGAGAGATGCAATCTTATGGATATTTCCGCATTTGTAAGAAACTTTCCAGCTTGGCAAGAGGGCTTAACTAGCCATGTGTAGGACTCAGCCATGCTGCCTTCCAAATGATTAGTCATTGGTGTTTTCTTATGTTCCTGTTAATCCAAGTGCATCAGATAAGTAGACTGTTATGTGGAAAAAAGGAAAGAGACTACTCTTTTGTTACTTACATTATAGATATATGCTATAACATATTACCTTTATGCTCTCGATTTCAGTATACGCCTGCGAACAAGTAAGTCAGTAATATCAATGCCTAAGAATTACTTTGTTTGCCATTTTAATCGTTACATCAGAGAACAATGGATATAGAAGAAATATGTAAACAGTTGTCCCTGGAAGAAATATGCAACAACTTATTCAGGTTACTTAATTAATAACGCATCTATATCATTACATATACATACTAAATGTGCCTTTTGAGAGTGAGCTTCTGTCAGTACCTCACACTTATCTTATATGCCATTCCAACTATCTGTTGCAGTAGAGAGCAAGGGACATATAAGAAATCTCCAGGCAGCTTCGCTTAGATGCATCATCTTCTGCTAGGACCTAGGAGTCAGCTTGAAGAACGACCTTTTCAGGTTAATTCTTTACAGAGAACCTGCTGCACTATAACTTTGGTTTAATCTGTCGATAATGCCTATGAGTATATTCTTGGGGGGTGTTTGGTTCAGAATTCCTAGGACTCTTTCTAGTCCCAGGGACTAATCAAAAAAGACTCTCCAGTAGAGTCTTTTTCTAGTCCCTGTAGAAAAAGTCCCTCCCGTTTGGTTCCTAGGGACTTTTTCTAGTCTGTGGGACTAAAAAGTCCCTGAACCAAACACCCCCTTAGTGTATGTTTGACTAGATTGTTTTAACTTGTGTTGTTCCTATGCTTCAGGAGACTGCAACTGACATGTTGGATGGTGAATAACCAAATTTGTGGACAAAGACAGAGAGTTCATCGTAAGGGGTGGTGTTTAGGATATATATACACAAAAGAGGAAACTTTCTTTTGTACATAACCAAATTATATGATGTAATTGACCACTATTTCTAAGAAATGTTCATAGTGTATTAAGTACATTTTATTGTGTCACTTTTTTTAGGGGTAGCTTTATTCATCAAACACCACAAAGTGTGCAATGGAGTTCATCAAACCAGCCTTTATTGTGTCACCTACGTTTACCTTCTTTTTTACCGTGTCGCTTATGTTTACCTTCTTTTTAGCGTAAGCTATTTGGACTTTCTAATTGCAGGCTCGGTTATTTGACCCACCGATGTTCTAATTTGTTGCATAATTACATTAAGCAACTATTTACATTCATTCTTTGTTTGAATTTTTTTAAACTTATGCCTCTGTGTTCCTGAATAACATAACAAATTATGCATGCTCAAGTATATATTTTGAAAGACAAGTCTATTATTTTTAATAAAAGTAGTTACAATTCGTGTCCTATGTGATTGCTCAAGCATATAGTTATTAACAAATGCAAATATTTTCAAAGTGTCCATGGTTTTAAATGGGCCTTTTGCGCCATTTGGCGCAATGGATCATCCAGAGAGCGCGCCACTTGAAAGCCCTTCTCATGCATAGAGCTGCCTCCGCACATCTCGATTGTGGAGATTGATGAGGCAGAGGAAAGCATACTAGTATATTGCAATTTCAAAATTTAGAAAAACGAGAAAGATGCCCAAACGGACAACCTACGGATTTGTAGTTAACATTTAGCACTACATGTTGCCACTGGGTCATTCTGCCATTTAATGTTCTTATATAAAATTTTCTTTTCAAACTCAGATTTCTCGGCGCGATAACCATATTTTCAGCTAAAAAAAGCTTCCTTAACTGTCTATACATGTTATACAAATATGGTTTGTTATTCACACTCAAATTTCTCGGGGTGATAAACATATTTTCAATATAGCATGGTCTAGCACATCTGCTTTCTACTACCAATATTGAATATGTTTTTGCAAAATGAAACTATTTTCATCGACAACATGTCTTTAGCGGGTCCCTGTGCCATTTGACGCAACGGATCAACTAGTAAAAGGAAACAGAGCAAAATGAGGGTCGGTTAGGACTTTGATCCCACAACCTCCTGCATAAAGGAGCAGAGCGCTGACCAGCTGGCCTCACTGGGTGTTCATGATTAGGAAGGGGCATAGGTCTCTTTGAACAAGCAGAGGCTCGGTGTTGGAAATGCCATGAGTGCGCAACAACTTGCTGGCGATGACTACAAGAAAAGCAGCGGCTGCCGGTGTAGCAGAACACCGGCGGGGGTGCGGGTTTGGAAGGTGGATGTGCAGGCGGCGAGGCAGGCGCAGCAAAGGTTCGGGTGTGTGGGATCTCACGGTCGAGCCTTTCTTCTACATGGCAGACGACTATCCCTCGTCGGTGACAGGAACAAGCAGTGGCGACTACTGCGGCTACCAAGCGCCGACAGGAGTGCTGAAAAGGCTTGCGGTGGCTGCGGTGGGATGTCGTTGCCTGTTGCTGAGAGGTAAGTGGGCTGCAGCACTGGGCATCCCTCTCCTCTAATTCTCTTCCTTTTTTGCTTTCTTCAAACAGAAAATTGGAAGAAAAAGAAAGGCAAGAATAGATATGGAATTTGACAGAGATGAAGATATCTGCCGAGTCCTGGGTTTATGCCTAATTTAAATAAAATGCTCTGGTAATTTTTAGAGACAATAAATTCAGACAAGTTTGGAAGTGATTCCAAACTTGTTTAAATTCACTGTCCAACCAAAGCACATTCGACTGGGCTAAAAATTGGATGAGTGGCTCCTGGGATGGTTTAGGGAATTTAGAAATATACTGAACATTTCTTGGGAGCATAAAAAATGCCACTTGCAATAATTGGGCGAAAAGAAAGAGTTGGAAGCGTTGACTTGGTTTTGATGAAACTTGGTGGAACCAAGTTTGAGCTTCAGCACAAGAAAAGGGCAGGGAAGAGGAAGAACACACACAAGCACACCAATGGGAACAAGGTAACATGAACATGATGGATGCAAATGCACACGGCAACATACATGAAGATGGAATGCACAAAGTGAGAAGAAAAGATAACACAAGCATGATGATGCAACAATGTATTATGACAATCATGGCAATCCATACATGGCAACATAAAAAAAAATGAAAGGCAACTGGAGCATCGGTCTCGGGGCGTTACACCCTAGCCTATTAAATAGAGGGAGAGAGGGCAGCCCCAAACATGCAAGTTCTTCGTGCCCATGGCTACACCTCTCCCTCTCTCTCATATTCTCCACCATAGTCTTTCTTTCTGAAGGGCTGCTCGTCCCTCTACTTCTTTGGCACAACCTATATCTACACGATGAAGCCTTGCTGCATCAATGGATTGGTACGTGTGCAATCCGACAGAGGATTGTACAACCGATTCTTGTCTAAGGGAACTGTTCGTGGGACGGTTTGAGGTACTTCAAGAATGTGATCTTCACCAACTCTTCATCCACCACAGTTGGTTTGTTGGTAAGATCATATCTAACCTTCTATGCATAATCTTCATAGTGCTCTTAGGAACTAGATTTGTAGGCCATTTTTTGTTTTCTAATACGTTTCCCAACATGCGCCATGTCGGGCTGGACTGGTCGCACCAGGTGGGGTGTGTGTCACGCGCACATGGTCCTGTCTCGCGTTGTCCCGTTATGTAGGACTGGAGCTGGACTCGCCTATCTACGTTGTCCGGCCGCGCCAGCCTGGTCTGGTCGCGCCAGGATGGGTCACACAAGACATGCCCATCCGATGTGACTAGGTTGGGTGTGTATCGTGCCACAATAGGTGAGTCACTAACCCATAGTACCAGGAACAACGAAAGGGAGTTGATGCCACCAACTAGGGAAAAGTCAACCTCGACATAGAAAAAGTACCATCCGACATAGGGAGGGGGGAAATAGGAATATCATCCTCCAACTGCCTCCAAGACCGCTGCCTAGGGTTTTGCCCGCAACGACCCTACGCATACTGGTATGAACCTAACGACACAAGTACGCCTTTTACCAAGCGGGCTAGACACGCAATGACCCCAACCAATGTCGGAATGAAGAAAACGTGCATGAAAATGACAAACCCGAATCAAATGACCCTCATGAGTACGTGGTGCAGCGAGAGAATAGAGCACCATGATGTAACGATTAAAGAGCAAAAAATGAAGGACACTTGCTTTTCGCAACCCAAGCCGAACAAAACTTAGAAACTAGCTGAAACGGAGAGAGAAAGAAATGGGCATGCACCAAACCAAACATAACAATCACACCAGTGAGAAAGAGAAGGCCACACCGTTAAAACCAATCCAGGCTCGACGATGCACTGTCCGGAAACAACCGGGTAAGAAAATTGGTATTCCACTCGACCATAGCCGAAAACCCCAAACGAGGTATATACTTCCACCTTGAATCACATGAGTAGAAGGAACAAAGCGAGCCGTCAAACAATTCACCATCCTAGAAAGAGTGCGATCCGAGAGCACGTGTAGCACACACGTGCACAAAGCAGCGCAGCAGGGCAGACCACGGCATTCAAAAGCCTGGATGACATTCCAAAACACGCCATACGATCAGGGGCCGCGATGAAAAGAGAACAGATAGATAAAGTACCTCCATATCCGAACGAGGCCAACAGGTGAAAGTGCCCCACAGGGACCAAAACACGCAAGCCGACCACAAGGGTTATTCGGGCCAAGGGGTGCGTTGGCAAGCCAGGCAACCATAAGGGTCACCGACTAGGAACCACGACGGCAAGAGGCTAGCCAAAATCCCTTCACATCAGAGCGAGACCAACACGTGAAAGTGCCCCATCTATACCTACCTTATAATAAAGGGGCTATTGCTTCTGGCCATACATCACGAAAATTGCCCCCAAAGATGCAAAATATTACCCACCAATGCCACCTATAAGTGATAAAAACGTTTCACACAAGGGAATCCCTCGCCTAGGTCGGCCATGCAGTAGAGACCTCCTATACTGCGCTCTACGCGCTGGCAGAAGACGCAACGCGTCCGTTTGGGCCGGCCCATGTCTGGACGACCTGTTTTTTAAATTTTATTATTTTTTTCCTTTTCTTTTTTGTTTTCTTTTTCTCCACTTTAAATAATTTGGGACATCAACAAAGTTTCAAAAATATAAAAAATGATAATTTTGAAATAAGATGTTTAATAAATCATAAAATGTTTGCGGATTCAAAAAAATGTTCGTGATTTTGTAAAAAAAAATTACTTATTCAAAAAATGTTCGAAATTTTGAAAACAAATGTTCTGGAAAATAAAATGCTCATGTTTTTTTAAATGTGTATTAATTTTTTTAATGAAATTGAACACGATTTAACCAATTCAAAAAATGTTCACGAATAAAAAAATATCCTAAAAATTCAAAAACTGTTCGTGACTTATAAAATTGTATATTCATTCATAAATGTTTCGCTGATTCAAAAAATGATCATGCATTTCAAAAAAATGTTCGTTAAATTAAAAATATGTTTGTGAATTACAAAAATCATTCCAAAAATTTCCAAAAAAATATTCATCCATTCTAGAATTGTTTGTCAATTCAAGAAAATTATTTAAAAATGATAACAATTTTTTAAAAATATATTGTGAAATTGTGTAAAATGTTCATGAATTCAAAAAATGTCCTTGATTTTCGAAAATATTTGAATATTTTGAAAAGTGTTCACAAATTTGAAAAATGATCATAATTTCAAATATGTGCATGAGTTTAAAAAAGTGTTTACGATTTCATGAAATCGAGAATTATGGTGTATCTTGACGATGCAGCAAAATGTGTTCATGGCCATTAAAAATTATGATTTTTTTCTTCCGTTGAAACGCACGGGCCTTTTTTTTTTAGTAAACGGGCCCTTTTTTGCTAGTAAGGACCAGAACACGTCAGCCGACCATCAGCCCCGGATGGATAGCCCTCCACATCCGAACGGCGCCCGACATGCCAACCGGGTTCACCTGACGTATGTAGAGCCCGTTTTGCTAGTATGATCCGCTGGATGCGGAGCCCCGGTGAAGATCGGACGATGGGAAAGGCGTGGCAACGGCACGAGTCGCAACCTGGAACAAACGGCGGAGAGGGAACTCGCGAACCAGGATCCCCAAGCCTCAAAGATGAGATAAAACCTTACACTCTCGAGAGCTTGGACGGTGAACCATCCATATGGCAACCAACACCCTGCCCTCTCGCTCCCTCCTCGCTGCTCCGGCCCAGCACCCTGGTCTACGGCTCGGGACCTCTCTCCGCCTCTCCCTCTCCCTCTCTCACCACAATCAACCTGCCGACGACCCTGAGCGCCGCCGAGCTCCGGGCGGCTCTCATCCGGCCTTCTCGCGCGGTAACCGTGCCAAGAAGATCCCCATCCCGACCACTGGCGAGCCCGCCGCCGGCATCCGGGTCACCGACCGGGGCCTCGCCTACCACCTCGAGGGGGCGCCGTTTGAGTTCCAGTACAGCTACACGGAGGCCCCACGAGCACGCCCCGTCGCGCTCCGGGAGGCTCCATTCCTGCCGTTCGGTCCCGAGGCCACGCCGCGCCCGTGGACCGGGAGGAAGCCTTTCCCCAAGAGCCGCAAGGAGCTGCCTGAGTTCGACTCTTTCGTGCTACCGCCGCATGGCAAGAAAGGGGTGAAGCCCGTGCAGTCGCCAGGGCCATTCCTCGCTGGGATGGAGCCAAGGTACCAAGCGGCGTCCAGGGAGGAGGTCCTCGGGGAACCGCTCACCAGAGACGAGGTCGCCGTGCTCGTCAAGGGAAACCTCAAGGCGAAACGGCAGCTCAATATGGGTAAAGTTTCCTGAACTCGCTCAATAAGCTAGGAGTTACAGCTATGTTCCTTTTAGTCTGAATGTGCATTTCTGCAGGCAGGGATGGTTTAACACACAATATGTTGGAGAACATTCATGCACACTGGAAGAGGAAGAGAGTTTGCAAGATAAAATGCAAAGGTGTATGTACAGTTGACATGGATAATGTCTGCCAACAACTCGAGGTAACTATGCTACCACCCTCTATTGTTTCTTCGGGCTGCTACATCTCGTTTCAGTTCTAGCCCTCAGTTTTTTTTTGTATCCTGCAATCTATTTAGGATATATCCTATCTTGTAATTCTTCAAATATATCGATTTTACACCATGGTAAAATTTGTCACTCTTGGTTTCTTTAGAATGTCTGGCTTTATATTTATAAAGCCCAACCGAGAGGCAAACACAAAGTCTTACAACCAAACCGAATAAAATGGAAAACAAGGTAGCGAGGATATCAGTTTAACAAAACAAGCCACATAAGCGAGTACGTAAACTCGCAACACAAGGCACAAGCAGCCAAGATCCCAATTAGCTCCTCGACGTTAGATGTCTATTGATGACATACGCTGCCCTGCGCTTTTTCCCTTGGGGGAGACAGAGCTGAAAGAAAGAGATGGTTTTGAAGATGTAATCAGCTGGGAGACCTGGGATAATTCTCTCAATAGAATGCTTGTTAATCACATTCCATAACCCCAGAATTCGCGCTACAAAGCAACGCCAAACGACCCTATGCGTAGGACCCTTAGGGTCACACAGTAGCTCTAAGAACTCAGGTGTGTAGTTGGCGTTCCAGGAGCATCCCATGCAATCTCAGACGCAACTCCACATAAACTTAACCGGCA
The DNA here is from genome assembly GCF_018294505.1 of Triticum aestivum. NCBI lineage: Eukaryota > Viridiplantae > Streptophyta > Magnoliopsida > Poales > Poaceae > Triticum > Triticum aestivum. The sequence continues at coordinate 294,995,230 of NC_057801.1, forward strand.
TGTAATTGAAAAAATGTGGCCGGGTCTACCGGAGCACCACACATGGAGCAAGGTCCATCACTCGGGCCGCGTCTTTTATGGATGCTAAGCGCTTAGGGAAGCGTATATCTTAGGAGCTGCCAGATGGAACACCTTGATATTTAGGGAAGAGCAGCAGTCCATAACGTCTTGGCGTGTGCCATGGGAGGATTCCTAGTCAGTTTTGTGTGCATAGACTTGACCTTGTAGCGCCCCGCCGCTTCAAGGTCTCGTGAAATAATGTTATTGCCTTTCGACAGAGGAATTATCTGCTACTCTCCCCTCAGTGCCTCCCGAACTAGCCAATTTTTGAGGGGGAACATTATAACAGAACACCATGCTGACAAGCTGTCATGGAAAACAGAGTGAACTGAGGCCTCTGTCTCCATGGCTAGCATGTACACTTGTACATGTTGTGATAATTTTTGGAAAAGAGGGGTGTCTCCAAGCCACTTGTTAGCCCTGCCATCTTTGACCTCAAATCTCGCCCCAAGCTAAAGTCGAATTTAATTTTCTGCATCCCATTCCATAACGATGAACGTTTGTCAACAGCCTTTGACCTCGAATCTTGCCCCAAGCTAAAGTCAAATTTGACTTTCTGGATCCCATTCCAAAATGATGATCGTTTGTCAACAGCCGAGAAGACATTAGAGTTGGGGAAATATTTCTCCTTTAACAACCTGGCCCACAAACAAGATAGAAGGGCTATGGGAAAGCTTCCAGATCCATTTGACAAGCATCCTAGCCATGCAGAGGCCGGATGTGTGCTCTTTCAGTTGTATCCTCTTGATGCTTTTGTCGGAGTCTAGGATCTGCGTCCAAGAAACTTCTCCAAGAACTAGGGTTCGAACTCTGGGGGCCTTTGCTTGGCGACCTACGACCCGACGACAACTACGGCGAGATCACGACGTGCACACTCACACCGGACACGAAGGGGACGCGTGAGCTACCCAGGTTCGGGCCACCGTGCGGTGTAATACCCTACTCCTGCCTGTGTTGGGTTGCTCTGTAATGGAGAGCTTGTGGCTCGAGGTACACGAGGTGTGGGGGAGAATGGCCCGATCCCGTTACATGGAAGCGGCCTGCCCCTTTTGTAGTGCCTTGGTCCTCTTCCCCGAAAATATGAGCGGGAAAGGGTGGCCATAGGGCGGCATTCAAAGGGGGACAGGCGCCCAGGCTTATCCTGACTAAAGGTGGTCTCCGCCTGATAAAGCGGTCTTCCTGAGCGCTGATGGGCTCGGCGATGACCTCCGCCCTGGCGCGCCGATCCGTTTTGATCCCCCTACACCAAAGAGGAAATGCTTTGGGAGAGGCAGACTCCCTTATCACCAGAATGGAAACCTGTCTGAACCGTGCCCTGCTGTCTTTACCCTGAGAGCGGGACTTCACCCATGTGAGGGGCCTGGAGCCCCGTGGTTGGCGCCGTACGTCATCCCTTCCTCCAGCAGCTTGCACAACAATTGTGTATATGCCCAGGAACTCTGCTGGGTTTAGCTTGTCATCATACTTCTCCGGTACCTCTGACTTGAACGCCCGGCCGGCCGGCCAGCGAACTTGCCGCAGCTCACGCGTGAAAGCGGGCACCCAACCTCATAAGGCAGGTACCCGCCAACAGCGGGCGCTGGCTCGTCGACGACTGGACCATTACGCTCGTCAGAATGACGACGTGCCTCCCGGTGACGTTGAATAGTGGTACGAGCAGCTTCCGCTCGCCTTTCCAGCAACACTTGCCGTTGATCTCGCTGCGTCTGTGGTTTCAAAGAGGCCATTGACACATCGTCGGGCTCGACAGTCCGTTGAGTTTGCTGTGACTGCCGATGCTGTTGCCGGGGTTGCTGCCGTGGAGGTGATTGCACCGTTGGTGCACCACCTACAACATGGCCTTCGGTCTGAACTACCGGTGCTGTTTGCTGGCGCCGTGAGGGCTCCGCCAGCTGGGATTTGTTCACTTCTGCAAATCCAATCAAACTTTGGATGGTGGCTCTCCACTCATCCATCTTATCTGCTGTTGGAGGGAAGTTCAACAACATTTGGGCTCCGCGCCATCGCCTCTGTTGCTGTCGAAGGCATATTGGAGTGCGAAGACTGCAACGTCGCTCGACTCCTGACAGAGCCAGCAGGAGCGCCGCTGCGACCTTGCCGCGGGACCGTGGGAGCGGCAGCAGGTTGGCGTGGCGGGAGCGGTGCGTGATGATCTTGGGCCTGATCGATAGGCGTCTTGCCGTGTGAACGCCGTTGTGCATGATCAACAGCGCCGCTTGGGGGCACGTCATGCCCATCCCGCGACGGGCGCGGCGTGTGTTGTGATGTCGCTCCCCTCGTCGCTGCTGTGGTAGCCGCAACGGGGTGGTCTTCGTTCGCGCCCGACCAAACGGTGTTGCTCTGGTGGCTGCGCTCACCGTCGCGCTGGGGAGGCGGGACTCGCGTGCCCGCATTGCCCGCGCTATTGTTGTTGTTCTCGCCGGAGGGTCGCAGAAGGTGACCATCTCCAGCGTCTCCACCGCCCGTTCTCGCCGCAGCGGGAACAATGACCGCGCCGCTCGCGGACATGTGTGAAGGAAGTTTGGACGTGGAAGGCTTTGTTGCCATGGGACCCTTCTTCTTGGGCGCCATGGATGATGAAGATGGTGATGAAATTCGATGAAATCGACGCGCTGTCTGCTGACTAGGTTCACGCCAGTGAATCCCCTACCTGGCGCGCCATAGATGCCGGTGTGGAACGGCTATCTATGAGGTGGTTTAGCCCCTTTGTGGTTCAGCGAGGGGAATGCACTAAACACAAAGAGCAGGAACAACAAAAAGCGCAAGGATCTTTACCCAGGTTCGGGCCACCTTTGAGGTGTAACACCCTACTCCTGCTTTTGTTGTATTGAAAGTGTGTGGAGCACAAGTACATGGAGCGCTCTCCCCCGGCAAGGTGCTAGGAGAAGGCAGTTACACGAGCAAGTGTGCTAGGGGTTTGAATGGGTTCGAACCCTCGTAAAGGTTGCCCTGACCCTCCTTTTATAGCTCAAGGGGTCACCACAGTGGCAAAAAGGGAATTACATGATGATTTGATAGCATGCAGTGCTATCATACCTAACTCTGCTAGTTAGGACAAAAGGTATTAAATGCATCGCTAGGTGTCATGAAGAGGAGAAGCCCCGCCAAGGATATCACACCGCTTGCCCAACTAACTCCTATTAGCTTGACATGCCATTTGGACGGGTGTCGATAAAGGTAACCTTCTCTCTAGCGTGTTGACACGTGCCGACAAACTCCACCTCGCTGCCTGCGGGCTCGACACCTTACTGACCAGCGACCAACTGGCTGGTGAGGTGGAGCGCTGGTAGTTGGCGGGGGTTCGCTAGCCACGGGGCTTGTCGGGCTCTTGCCTTGCCGGCAAAGGTTGCTTCCAATGTCCTGTCTTGATGCTTTCTTGATCCTTGGTCTTCTTAATGTGCTCCTTGATCTCCCAAAGAGCTGTTTCTTTGATTCGGAAATCTTCACTGAGACTTTAGTTCGACGGAGGAGCTGCTACTCGTCTGTGCATAGGTCAGGGTACTAAACACCCGTGTTTAATACACCGACACGAGCGGGCTACGACCGTCGCTGGTATGCTTAGAACGTGTGCTCACCAAGGCCAGAGGGTGTAGGGCTCTTGGGGTTGGTAGGATCCCCTGAGGCGCGATGCT
>NC_057801.1:294999242-295006184 GCF_018294505.1 Triticum aestivum
GCGCAGGCGGCTCGTGCCAAGGAAGTCAAGGTGCCTCGAGGGGGAAAACAAGAGGAAGGGAACCCGAGGGGCGCTTAGACTTAGCTCTTTTGAGGCGTGCAGCTCTTTTGAGGCGTGCAGCTTGGAGCGAGTCCTTCGCAGGGCGTGGCACGCGAGGCACGGTCCCTCACGAAGCCTTCTGCCCGCGGGGCGCCGCTCGTGAGGCCTTGCGTGGTGGGGCTCCTGAGGCCTTTGACGTCCTGCACCAGGAAAATTGCCAAGTTTTCGCAAGTAATGTAGCGGCGCGCGCTTGCGAGGCCGCCTGTGGGTGTTACGCAAGGAGACAAGAGCACCAAGGACCTGGTGAGGTGACGTGCACGGGAGCAGGCCCGTGAGCCAGAGCTCAGTCACTTGGGTTTTGCAGCACTGCTCGGATTGACCCAAGCACAGGCACCGTGCCCAGCCCGTGCTCGTGTGAAACACACGGGGGGAGATCATGAGCGCGCCTCCTGAGGCAACTCAGCTGCAAGGACGCCGGTTGTTTTTAGGAAATAAACTTTACTGATGCATGAAATAGATTCGGAGGCAGCGCTGGTAGAGAGAGCTCCAGAGCGTGTACAACTCCATTTCTTTCGTATCCGTGGGGTCACAGATAGAACTTGCGGGGACGCTGGATGTTCCATGTGTTTTGTACCGGAACAGCCTCCTCCATTTCGAGCCGTGCTTCGCCGGGCCAGGAGACGTGCGTGACCCTGAAAGGGCCCCCCGCATGGGTGAGAGTTTGTGGAGTCCCTCTCTGGAGAGGATCCAGCGCAGGACAAGGTCACCTGCCTCGAGGGTGCGGGGGCGTATGTTGCGGCTGTGATAGCGACGCAACGCTTGCTAGTACCTTGCCGCGTGGCGGGCAGCTTGGCGGCGTGCTCCTTCGAGGAAAAGCAAGTCTCCTCTCACAAGCCGCCCTGACGAGATTCGTCGAAAGCCAAGACCCGCGGGGACCGGTGCTTAACCTCGGTTGGGAGAACCGCTTCTGCCCCATAGACGAGGAAGAAAGGCGTCTCGTCGGTGGGCTTGGTCGCCGTGGTGCTAATGGACCATAGCACCGATGGGAGCTCGTCCAGCTAGCCCTTGTTGCAGGCCTTGAGCTGCTTCTTGAAGCTCCTGGTTTTGAGGCCCTTGAGGACCTCTGCATTGGCATGCTCGGCCTGGCCGTTGCTTCGAGGGTGTGCTACGGAGGGTAAGCAGATCTATGTGCCGATGCTGGCACAGTAGGTCTTGCAGAGGCAGCTGGTGAACTGTGTGCCGTTGTTCGTGATGATGCGGTTGGGGATGCCGAAGCGGCACACCAATCTCTTGATGAACTTGACCGCTGACCCTGCCGGAATGGTCCGGACAGGCTCCACCTCCGCCCATTTGGTGAACTTGTCGATGACGACGTAGAGGTAGTGATAGCCGCCGACCACGCTAGGGAAGGGCCCGAGGATATCCATCCCCCAGACCGCGAAGGGCCACGGAGAGGGATGATCTGAAGCCCTTGCGCTGGCTGATGGATCTGCTTGGCGTTGAATTGGCAAGCCTCGCATGCCTAGACCAGCTCCGTGGCATCCTCGAGCGCTGTGGGCCAGTAGAAACCGCTATGGAATGCTTTACCTGCAAGAGTGCGCGAGGATGAGTGGTGGCCGCCGTCGCCTCCGTGGATGTCGGCAAGCAGCTCGCGCCCTTGCTCCTTGGAGATGCACCACAACGTGACCCCATTTGGCTGGTGGTGATACAGGTCACCCTCCTTCAAGTGGTATCGCACAGCTTGGCGGACCACACGCTCTGCTTCTACGTCGACCTCCGGAGGGCACTGCCCTCCAGGTAGGCTTTGATCTCCGTGGTCTAGCTTTCAGGCTGCGACTCGAGCGCCTGAGGACGGTCTGCAGTCTGGTGCGCCCATGCGTGGTGCGGGAGGGAGCTCCTCATGAGGCGCCGCGGGGCTGACGATCGGAGGTGCCGCTGCAGGCTTCAGGAGCCGCTTCTCGAAGACGCCGGGGTTCTGGGGCTCGCATCGAGAAGCGTGCTTGGTGATTTCGTCCGCCTCGCTGTTGTCACTGCTGGGAATCTGGTGGAGCTCCATGCCCATGAAGCACTTCTCGAGCTTGCGCACCTCCTCTAGGTAGGCCACCATGTGCTCATCCTTCGGCTTGTACTTCTTGTTGGAGAAGTTAACGAGGAGCTCCGAGTATGACGATGCGCCTGACTCCAAGCGCGATGGCGGCCTTGAGCCCAATGATTAGTCCCTCGTATTCGGCGATGTTGTTGGAGACCTTGTCGGTGCGCCTAAAGCAGAGCTGCACTGTGTAGTAAAGCGTGTCGCCTGTGGGCGTAGTGAGAACCACACTAGCCCTCGCGCCCTGGCGCACGAAGGCCTCATCGAAGTGCATGCTCCAGCCTCTGGAGGCGGCCTCGGGCGAGAGTGACTCCTCATGAGGCTCGCCTTGGTGCGGGTCCGTCCACTCTGCCGTGAAGTCCGCCAAGGCCGCGCCCTTGATGGTCCTGGTGGTGAGGAACTCCCAGCTCGAAGGGCTGCAACTCGATGTTCCATTCAGCAACGTGGCCGTTGGCGTTCGGGCTCCGCAGGACTTCCTCCAATGGATAGGAGGAGATCACTTTGACTGGGTGACCCTGGAAGTACTGGCGTAGCTTTTTGGAGGCCATGAGGAGCGCTAGGATGAGCTTCTGCTGCATGGGGTATCGCTCGCGTGCGTCTCGCAGGACCGTGCTGACGAAGTAGACAGGGTGCTCGACGAGGTGTGTGACCGTGGTGTCCAAGTCATGCTCACCAGGGAGCTCAGTTAGCGATGCCGCGGGGCCTCCGGGGGCGGCACCGCGGGGGCCTCCGAGGCGGGGCTCCAGAGGCCTCCTAAAGAGGGCCTTCGGCAGGCGCCGGCAGATCCTTGAGGGGCTCAAGCGATGCCTCCGCAGGTGCGGACTCGGCAAACTTCTTGGCGCAGACTCGCTCCTCCTGTTCTGCCACAAGGGCGGCGCTGGCCGTTTGGGGAGTGGCCACCAGGTACAGCAGCAGGCGCTCACGAGGGCGCGGGGCGACCATGACGGGAGGGCTTGTGAGGTACTTGAGGTCCTCGAAGGCAGCGTCGGCGTCGGCCTCGGGTCCACTTGAAGGGGCCAAACCTCTTCATGAACTTGAAGAATGGCAGAGCCAGCTCGCCGAACTTGGATATGAAGCGAACGAGCGAGGCCATGCACCCCGCCAGGCACTGCATCTCCTTGAGGTTGCGGGGCGACCGCATTTCCTCGATAGCCTTGATCTTCTCTGGGTTAGCCTCAATGCCGCGATGGGGACCAAGAAACCAAGGAGCCTGCCGGAAGGGACACCTAAGACGCACTTGGCGGGGTTGAGTTTAAGGTTGACCTTGCGCAAGTTGGTGAAGGTTTCTCCCAGGTCCTCGATGAGGGTGCCTCGCGCGTTTTGATGACGATGTCGTTGACGTATGCCTCCGCATTTCTCCCCATCTGGCACCCCGGGCAGTTGTGCATCAGCCTCTGGAAGGTGGCTCCCGTGCTCTTCAGGCCAAAGGGCATGGATACGTAGCAGAACACTCCGCAGGGGGTGATGAAGGCAGGCGGTTTTCTCCTCATCTTCCCTTGCCATCTTGATCTGATGATAGCCTGAAAAGGCGTCTAGGAAGCAAAGCAGATCACACCCAGCGGTGGAGTCTACTATTTGCCCGATCCTTGGTAGCGGGAAGTGGTCCTTGGGGCAGGCCTTGTTGAAGTTGGTGAAGTTGACGCACATACGCTTGCCGCCGTGCGGCTTAGCGACGACAACGGGGTTGGCGATCCACTCTGGGTGGAGTAACTTTGCGGATGATTCCGATGTCTTGGAGTTTCTCGACCTCCTGGACGACGAACTTTTGCTTCTCGGGTGCCTGGCGCCGTACCTTCTGCTTGACGGGGCACGCGTTGGGGCACATCGCCAAGTGGTGCTCGATCACCTCCCTTGGCACACCGGGCATGTCCGAGGCTGTCCAGGTGAACATATCAGCCCGGAGGAAGGCGACGAGCGCACTCTCCTGCTCGAGGAAAATGCCACTGCCGATGGTGAGGAAAGGGCCCGCTCCGCTCCCATCCAACGACACTTTCTTTGTCTCGGCCCGCTCCTGGGAGAACATGAGCTTCTTCTTCACGGGCGCCGGCTTGCAAGCTCAGGGGCGTCTTCCTCGATCGGAGATGCAGCGGCAGCTGCCTTGTAGGCGCACGTGAGGGCGTGCGTCGCACGCTTTTCATCACAACGGATGGTTAGGGTGCCGCTGCATCCGGGCATCTTGATGAGGCCGTAGGCGTGGTGGGTCGTAGCCAGGAACTTGGAGAGCGCAGGGTAGCCCAAGATGGCGTTGTAGGGTTGCCAATATGAGCCACGTCGAAGTCTATGGACTTCGTGCGGTAGTTCTTGCGAGTGCCGAAAGTGACGGTGATGCGCACATGCCCCAGGGGCAGGGTGGAACCGCTGGTGACGCCCATGAAGGGTCTGGTGGGTGCCAGGCGCTCATAGGGCACCTGGAGCATCTCGAAAGTCTCCACCGAGAGCATGCTGAGGCCTGCGCCGCCATCGATGAGCGTCTTGGCGACGACCACGCCGCTGATAGTGGGAGTGCACAACAGAGGGACAACGCCCACAGCCCTAGTGGTCTTGTGGTGATCGCTGGCGTGGAAGACGACGGGGGACTCGCACCACTTGAGGTGGCCGGCGGACTCGGGCGCCGGGAGCCGGGGAGGGTCGCGTTCACCTCGCGCGAGAAGCGCTTGAGGTGGTGGTTGGACGGAGGGGCCTGGGGCCCTCTCAGGATGCAGGCCACCCCGCGGGGGGCCCCTAGGAGCCCCTACTAGTGACAATGCCCTTGGTCGGAGCCGCACGGCTCCCGCGCTCTCATGCGGCACGCCGCGGGGGACGCGATGGATGATTCGGCGGCGGCCGCCGACGCCGTCTGGCGCGGACGAGCCCTGGGACAACTCCAAGGCGCACGCCGCGCGGCGCCACCCGGTTGCGCCACGACCCATAGGAGGAGGGCGAGGAGCGGTGCGTCCGGGTAGCTCAGCGCGCGGCAACACAGTGGGCGAGGAACGAGGGGGCACCCGGTCGCCGCGTGCGGCGAAGGCGAGCTTGGTGGTGCCCTCGAGCCAGGCGTCGCGACCGTCTCTGGCGGCGCGACAGCGCAGCAGCCCCTGTGCCATGAGCAGCACGGCGTGCGGAGCGGGAGGTTCGCGACACGCAAACGAGGAGGCGGTGGCGGGGCGGCCACCCGCCTGCTCGTTCACCTGCGGACGGACGAAGGAGGCCACCCACTCCCCAGCAGGCTCGGTGGCGGCGCGAGGGCGCCGCCCAGGGGCACCTCGGGTGGTGGGCGCCACGTGGGCCCTGGCGGCAGCTCGGCGCGCAGCGGCATCGTCCATGTCGATGTTGACGTCGAGGTCGAAGGCGCGAACACGGCAAGTCCCCCTACCTGGTGCGCCAAATGTCAGAGTCTAGGATCTGCGTCCAAGAAACTTCTCCAAGAACTAGGGTTCGAACTCTGGGGGGCTTTGCTTGGCGACCTATGACCCGACGACAACTACGGTGAGATCAAGACGAGCACACTCACTCACACCGGACACGAAGGGGACGCGCGAGCTCCCCAGGTTTGGGCTACCGTATGGTGTAATACCCTACTCCTGCCTGTGTTGGATTGCTCTGTAATGGAGAGCTTGTGGCTCGAGGTACACGAGGTGTAGGGGAGAATGGCCCGATCCCCTTACATGGAAGCGGCCCTGCCCCTTTTGTAGTGCCTTGGTCCTCTTCCCCGAAAATATGAGTGGGAAAGGGTGGCCACAGGGCGGCAATTGAAAAGGGGAGAGATGCCCAGGCTTATCCTGACTAAAGGCGGTCTTCGCCTGATAAAGCGGTCTTCCTAACGCGCTGGTGGGCTCGGCAATGACCTCCGCCCTGGCGCATCAATCCGTTCTGATCCCCCCTACACCAAGAAATGCTTTGGGACTTGCTTTGTGGGAGGCAGATGCCGCTGCTCCCTTGTCATCAGAATGGAAACCTGTCTGAACCGTGCCTTGCTGTCTTTACCCTGGCAGCGGGACGTCACCCACGTGATGGGCCCGGAGCCCCGCAGCTGGCGCCGTAGGTCATGCCTCGTGAAGCGGCCTCGTGAGTCAACCTGGTGCTTGGCGGCCTCGGCAGGGCTTGGCTTGGCGGCGAGGGGCTTTGCGAGGCTCGCACTCGTGAGGCGACTCCCTTCGGAGCGGCCGAGGCAGGGCCATCTTTCTTGGGCCGGCCCCAGTGTTGTCCTCTGGGCCAGAGGCAGATGGGCCATGGTACCCTGGTTCCCACTAGGCCGACAACTTCTTTTTGAGCTAATCAAACCAACCCTTTGTCGAAAAAAGCAAGGTCATATTCGTAATTTCTGAGTTCATCACCCTGAGGCCTCCCTTGGCTTTCGTTTTACAAATATCGACCCAAAAGAATCACGCACACACCTTATTTGTGTTTGTTTTTGTTACCTTCCCCTCCAAAAGAATCATGCACGCACCTTATCAAAGTTTGCTATCAACTCCATAGTGAAAGGGGGAATCACCGATAAATACACATTCGCTAAAGCCATTCTTCCGCCTGAAGGCATGAATTTGCCTTGCCAAGGTTCCACCCTCTTGGCAACCTTGACACCCAACCGATCCCATTCCGCTATGCTTAGATTTCTATCACTAATTGTAAACCGGTACAAGATCAGGAAGGCTGCCGAGTTACTATTCCTTCGGTACGCCTCCCCTAGAAAATTTTACAGACATCGATGCAGATTAAAGGTGGAGATTAGAAGGTACCCCTTCAACAAAAACGGATAATATAGTCTTTTGTATCCAAATCAATGTACTCAATACGTTTGATCTGCAGGCTAATACGGAGATAGCCTTTTAAAATAA
>NC_057801.1:295006583-295007699 GCF_018294505.1 Triticum aestivum
CTATGTTGGTCTGGGTGAAACAACATGGGGTTGTTTGCCTATTGGAGTTGGGTAACCCCCCGGGATGAAGTGCGGCACCACTCTTAATGTGACATGCCTTATCGAGCATCAAAGCAACCGCTTGGGCCACAATATCAAACATTGTGGGGCTGAAAGCAGGCCGCCTTATTCCATTCCTAAAGGGGCTCCAACTCCTCGTTGATAAAAATCACAATTTGCCCCCCCCCCCCCACTTCCCGCAGGAGAAACACCAGCTCACCCGGTCCACCTAGTCATAGGGCTTCTTGAGCTCAAGTTTAAGTAGGACCGCTGGTTGTTTCCTAACTCACGTCACACACTATTTCGTGAGGGAGAGAACTAATTCCAAAATATGCCTACTCTTAATAGATGCAGATTGGCAGCTATTGACGATGTGATGAGCTAAGTGAGCCAGTATGTTAGTGTAGTGCTTAGCAACCAACTTGAACATTACGTTTAGGGCGAAATTTCGTAGTACAGTCACCCCCTTGAACATCGGGAGCAGCAATGTCGACTATCCCAAACATGAAATCATTCACAATCGTGCAAACTATGTCCTTAATTGTTCCCCAGAGTTTTTTAACCTGTAACCTGTCCGGTCTTGGCGTTGTATTGTATCAGTTTTCACGGAGTGCAATGCCGACTCAATTTCTTCCTTGGAGAAGGGAAGCATGAGAGCCTCATTTTCCTCGTCCAAGACCAGTTCCCAGCCTACCAAGGTATTAACTGCCAGCTCTACCAACCTAGGTTTGCCTGACCCCATGAGCTTAATGTAAAAATGTATATGTGGTCTTGAAGCTTAGACTGAGACGTGAGCGTGTTAGGAAATGTAGTAGCAAACAAAAAAAAGTTCCATCCTACGAATAAAACCAGGGTCACTATGAAGATGCAAAGAGAGTTAGATCTGATTTTTATCAACTACGCAGCAGAGAGAAGAGGTTGGTGAAGATGTTGAGGCAGATTCCCGCAACTAGGATTAAACCTCCCAACCGGAAGAATTACTTGCCCGTTCGAGGATCAAAGGACTGATCCCTCTCCCGGTATTCACGTGTGTGGAATCACCAATGCCGCCGGGTTTCCCCGTCTAGAATGAAGAAC